>NW_026652278.1:70146867-70147384 GCF_009828535.3 Hylobates moloch | reverse complement strand
AAACCTGCACATTGTGCACATGTACCCTAAAACCTAAAGTATAATAATAAAATAAAATAAATTAAAAAAAAACTGAGAAGTCTTTAGATTTGACCATTAGGAGGTTCCTTTCAATGGACTGATCAAAGCAAAACGTTATAAGCCAGAATGCAGTGGGCTGAGGTGCGAATGCAAATCAGGAAGGCAGAAAGAGTTCAACAAAATGAAGAGGGGGAGAGACCATGGAGCCAGAAGGGAGGCCAAGGAAGAGGAAGGCATGAAGGGAGTTGAGTTAACCATGAAGAGAAGGAGAACTCAATGAACAGGAAGGGGCTGGACATTCCAGACAGATAAACGAAAACCGATTTCTGTTATCAAGGAAGGTGGAAAGGAGGACATAAGGAATACAAAAGAAGAGCCAGCCAGGAAGAAAATACTGGGTCCCCTGAGAGTAGAGACAGGAATGGTGAGGAAAAAAGGTAAGACAAGGGAACAAAAAAAAGAATGCTTAGATATTTCAGAGCTAAGTGGTCTCTTT
>NW_026652278.1:69872396-70146767 GCF_009828535.3 Hylobates moloch | reverse complement strand
CTAAAGTATAATAATAAAATAAAATAAATTTAAAAAAAAGAAAATGTCTTTATTTCACCTTTATGCTTGAAGGATACTTCTGGATAGAGAATTCAGATTTATAGAGTTTTCTGGTTTTTTCTATCTGTATGCCCTTGAAAGATGTCCCACTGTCTTCGCTGTTTCTGATGAGACATTAAGGTAATTCAAGTATTTGTTTCCCTGGATGCAAGGTGCAACTTTTTCTCTAGTTGTTTTCAATCTTGATTTTTTTTTTCTTTTTGGAAGTTTAACCAAGATGCGCCTGGGTGTGGTTTTCATTAAAGTAATGCTGCTTAATGATTGAGCTTCTTGACTCTACATTTATATCATTCATCAAATTTGGGATATTTTCAGCCATTATTTTTTCACTCACCTCCACCCCATTCTATGAGAACATGTATTAGAGCTTCTGATATTGTCCCACTGATCCCTGCATCCCTGTTCACAATTTTTTCAAGACTGAATAATGTCTATTGATTTTTCATTAATCTGACTCTTGTGCTGTCATCTCCATTCTACCATTAAGCTCATCCAGTGAAATTTTTGTTTGATATTATAATTTTCAGTCCTAGAATGTTCACTATTTCTCTGCTGGGATTTCCAATCTTTCCCTATACCGTGAGCAAATGTATTTCCCTTTATGTCCTTGGGCACACTTATAACAGCTACTTTCATCAAATAATTGCTTGCTATTCCATCATCCAGGTATTCTTGCAGTTGATCTCTGTTGATTGTGTTTCGTCATGCAGTAAGTAATTTTAGGTTGCATCCTGGATCTCTTGAATGATATGTTGTAGAAACTACAGCTTCTCCTAATTTTCTTTGAAGTCACTTTTTTAAAGCACACAGTTAACTTCACTGAAATCAAACTGCAAAACACCATCTCCCCTAAGGTAGGCAGCAGTTCATATTTCAGTTCAATTGTTTCAGCCTCATCTAGCCAGTGTAGAATCTGCACCACACATGAAGTTCAAAGTCCAGCTTAGATTTAGGTAGATTTTATACATGGAATTTGGGGCTCTACTCTATGGCTCACTCCTTTCAGAGACCCCACTCCTTCCAGCAGCTAAGGTTGTCCTGAACTCTAGTCTCTGGTTATCCAAGCCAACCAAGATACATATTTTCTATCAAGTTATCTATCTTCCCACATGGCACAGGCTGAATGCTGTACTCAAGATAAAACCTGTAGAAAATGAGAAATTCACCCTAAGCCTTTCCCTTCTTCCAAGAGTCAGCTCCCCTTCCGGTAGCTGCCTGCATCTTCTCCCTTAGTAATCAGGTAAGAAAAGTGTGGTTGCTCCATAGTTTTCTCTAGAACTCTCTCATAGGGCCATGGAGAGCAGACAGCTCAGGGCCCACCAAACTCCTCCCCATCAGAATCAGAGACTGTCCCTCCTCATCAGATATCCATGGATTCTTAATTCCCAGCCCCTCAGGACTAACTGAAAAGGACCAGTAGATCATCCTGTCCCATCTCCTATGGAGGAGAACAAGAATCCCCTCCACCCTGGCTGATATTCTGCTTAAATCTCTTTACTGACAAGAGTATACAACTTTAAGGAAATATAAAAAGAAAAGTAAATGACCTGCACACATTACATACTTCATTTTTTAATCTACTCAATCATTCTTTAACGAAAGTATTATCATCCTCATTTTACAGATGAGGAAACTAGTCCTCAAAGAAAGATGTTAACTTGCCTATGTTCTCTCTTCTAGAAAACGGCACAGCCAGGTTTTGAATTTTGGTCACTACAACTCTAAAAGCTCACATCCATTCCACATTGTCTGTCCCACTTTCAATGTCTTTAAACATTGGCAAGTTCTTTCTTATATTAAACTGAAGTCGGCCGGGCGCGGTGGCTCACGCTTGTAATCCCAGCACTTTGGGAGGCCGAGGCGGGCAGATCACGAGGTCAGGAGATCGAGACCACGGTAAAACCCCGTCTCTACTAAAAATACAAAAAAAAAAAAATTAGCCGGGCGTGGTGGCGGGCGCCTATACTCCCAGCTACTCGGAGAGGCTGAGGCAGGAGAATGGCGTGAACCCGGGAGGCGGAGCTTGCAGTGAGCCGAGATTGCGCCACTGCACTCCAGCCTGGGTGACAGAGTGAGATTCCGTCTCAAAAAAACAAACAAAAAAAAAACTGAAGTCTGCCACCTTATAATTACCATCATTAGCTGTAATTCATAATTCTAGATTGGGAACTCCTAAGAGTAGTGATAGGAACTCATTGTCTTTGCATTCTTAGTACCTAGCACAGAGGAGGGGGTAAATAACTGATCGGTTAATTGATTAATGCCATTAGAAATGTCAGGTAAAAGTCTACACCTACCTCATCACATCAATCTCACAGCTATGGACAGTGACTATCATACACCACGTTCCTCTCTCCAACATCATTTCTCTTCTGCAGTACAAATGTTCCTTGTTCATTTCATTGCTTCCCATTTGGAAGGATTTCTAGAATCCTCCTGCTCACCCTGGACACACTGCAACTGACCAGTGTCACTTAAAATATCATCTAGGAATTCCATTACTTCTCAGGATGCAGAAAACTACAAATGAGCATCACTCCCATACTAAAAAGAAAAAGCCAGAAAATCTACAAAATCATAAGTTTTCTCCAACCCATTAGAGAGCTGAGGTTGCAAGGCAAATGGTGAACTTAATTTCAAAGTGTGACTAGTCCCTCCCTTAATTTCAAAGTGTGACTAGTCCCTTTCAAAGTGTGACAGATAGAACACACAAAGCATTTCTTCTTTAGCAGAGGACAGATTGAAGAGGTTGCCATCAAAAAAGTAAATATAAAGAAAACAGTTAACATTTTAACAAATCTTTTAATGTTGGATATGGGCTAACAAGAAAGTTTAGAATTCCCAAGAGCCCCAGCCACAGGGAGAGTCTGCACTCACTCCTCATTTTTTTCCCATGGTGCTCACAAGAAAGATTAAGAAAAAACGACAGATAAAAGAGAGCCGCCTATACTGTGCACAGGTGTGAAATCTTGCCTACTTCCCAGGCCCTTCTCTCATAAAAAAGAGAAGTCATAAGCCACTACGGAGGAAGCCACTTGCTCCTTAAAAGGTGCGCTTTAACTAAAGGAGAGATAGAAGCAAAATATGTCTGCCTCTGGGTGAAGGGGTAGAAAACCTTTTCAGTTACAGAATCTTGCATAGCTATAGAGGCCTGCTGCCCCTGGAGGAGGGACAGGAAATGCTCTCCTACCCAAGAGTCCCAACTAATATGAGACAGAAAAGGTCTCATACCTGGGACCCAGATACACAGGGTCTACCTAAGACTGAGATCCTCCACCATACCACAAGCTTCACACTGAGTAATAAGCAACAGCAGTCTAGCCCTCAAAGAGGGGCAGCAGCACTGAGAGAGACCCATTCATTCTCTAGAGTAAGCATATGGGACCAGCTGAATGCTGAGGATGAAATGGAAACTTGAGGAAAACCCTTCATCTCTCCAGGCTCACCACTAAGCAAAAGTAGCAGCAAGCCACCACTGGAAGAATTTGAAGCTGTCATAGAACAAAACTCAGATCTAGCTCAATTACTGACTGTATTGACTCAACTACCCACACTAACATCCCAATAGAAGAGTCTCCATTTCCAAGTATAAATACTATTTGCCTCAGTCTCTACTGTTCTTTTATATGCATTATCTGGCATTGAATCAAAAATTATCAGACAAAAAGCAAGAAAAAAAATGAAGACTCTTGGTCAAAAGATAAAGTAGTCAACATTACCAGAAACAGATGTGATGCAGATGTTAAAATTATCAGATAGGGACTTAAAATAACTATAATTGAGTTTTTAATCTAGAGAAAAAGGTAGACAACATGAATGAATAAATAATTTTAAAAGAGAAATGGAAACTTTTTCTTTAAAATGAGTCAAATGGAAAGGCTAGAAATAAAAAGCATAACAAAAAGGAAGAATTTCTTCATAAGGTTTATCAACAAACTGAACACAGCAGAGAAAATGATTTACAAACTTGAAGATAGGTGAGTGGAAATGATCCAAAATAATAACAAGGGAAAAAAAAGCATATGAGAGCTATAGGATAATAGTAAACAGTATAACATATATTTGGAATCCCAAAAGTAGGACAGAGAGAAAAGGAAGCAGAAAAAAATGTTTGAAGAGATAATAGCTATGAATTTTCCAACATTAATTAAAAACAGCAAACTACAGTTCAAAGAACCTCAGAAAACCCCAAGTAGGGGATGGGGGGTAGAGTGGTTAGGCATTTGTATCTTTGATTTTTAGTAGTTTACTATGATGGGGTGGATGGCACACCCCATCATGTTAAAACTACTAAAAACCAAGGATACAGTGAAAATTTTGAAAGCAGCCATAGGAAAAAAAAAAAACAAAAACCTGCAGAACAAGGCTAAGAATGACAGCGCACTGCTCAACAGAAAGAATGCAATGCAGAAGAAAATGGAATGATATCATTAAAGCACTGACAGAAAAAACTGTCCACATGGAATTCTACACAAAGTGAAAGTATCTTCTAAAAAATGAAGGTAAGATAAAGAATTTTTCAGACACACAGAAATGGAAAAAATTCATTGCCAACATACCATACTATGATGATGTTAAAGAAAGACCTCAGGCAGGAGTCTGGTACCAGAAGGAAATTCAGATCTACAGAAAGAAAGAGCTCTAGAAATTATTAAAATGTGGATAATAAAAGACAGACTGTTTTTATTTCTTTCTTTATATTTTTTAGAGACAGGGTCTAACTCTGTTGCCTAGGCAGGGTCTAACTCTGTTGCCCAGGCTGGAGTGCAGTGGTGCAATCACAGCTCACTGAATCCTTGACCTCCTGGGCTCAGGCAATCCTCCTATCTCAGTCTACCAAAAGGCTGGAACTACAGGTTTGAGCCACCACACCCAGCTAATATTTTTTTTAATGTTTTGTAGAGACTGGGTCTCACTATGTTGCCCAGGCTGGTCTCAAACTCCTGGCCTCAAGTGATCCTCTCACCTAAGCCTCCCAAAGTGCTGGGATTATAGGCATAAGCCATAGCGTCCAGCAAATTTTTTCTTAATTTTAGCCTCTCAAAAAAATAGCTGACTCAATGTGGCACATATACGCCATGGAATACTATGCAGCCATAAAAATGGATGAGTTCATGTCCTTTGCAGGGACATGCATGATGCTGGAAACCATCATTCTCAGCAAAGTAACACAAGAACAGAAAACCAAACACCACATGTTCTCATTCATAAGTGGGAGTTGAACAATTAGAACACATGGACACAGGGAGGGGAACATCACACACTGGGGCCTATTGGAGGATGGGGGCTAGGGGAGGGGTAGCATTAGAAGACATACATAATGTAGATGATGGGTTGATGAGTGCAGCAAACCACCATGGCACGTGTATACCTATGTAACAAACCCGTATGTTCTGCACATGTACCCCAGAACTTAAAGTATTATGAAAAATAAATAAATAAATAAGTATCAAGTAAGCCAGGCCCTCCATGGTCTTACTTTTTAGTGCTTCTACACCTGCATATCTCCTGGTAAGGTTGAACCACACTTTCTTTTGTTGCTCTACTTGTGTTCATACTGTTCTATTTCTGTGGAATATCCTTCCTCAAATCCTAGGTAAAAAAAAAAAAAAAAAAAAAAACCTGACTGCAAAATATATTTAGTTTGCAAATAGATTAAACTAGAAAAAAGTTAAACAGAATATTTTCATTTTCCTATTAAAGTAATCAAGTAAAAAAAAATTTTCCCAGGTAAAAAAAAAAGATAATTGCTGTTTAAAGAAAAGATAGTACCAATGATCAGTAGAGTTTATAACATATGTAAAAGTAACATGTAAGACAATAGAACAGAGGATGGAAAGGAAAAAATGGAAGAGTACCATTGTAAGATTCTTAAACTATACATAAAGGGATGTATTATCTGAAGGTAAACTGTGTTAAATATATATACTATACACCCTAAAGCAATCACTAGAACATTTTTAAGAGGAGTAAACTTACAAGCCAATGGTGGAGATGAAATGAAATCATAAATATATACAAATAATTCAAAAGAAGGCAGGAAAAGAAGGAAATAGAGAACATATGAGACAAATAGAAAACAACTTGCAAAATGGTAGACTCAAAACCAACTATACCAATAGTTATATTAAGTATAAATGGCCTAAACATTCCAATTAAAAAGCAGATATCATCAGACTCCTTATGAAAGCAAGACCTGACTATATGCTCTCTAAAAGAAATTCATTATAAATATAAACACAGAGACATACATTAAGAGTAAAAAAATAGATACAACACAAACATTACACAAAAACTCCAGTCTCTATAATAACATAATACAAAGTAGGTTTCAGAACAAGGAATATGTTTAGGAACAAAGAGTCAGTTCATCAAGAAGATATAACTAACGTATATGTATGCATCTAACAACAGAGTTCCAAAATACATAAAGAAAAATCTGATCAAACTGAAAGAAGAAGTAGACAAAAACCAGGAAGAACAGGAGACTTGAATACTCCTCTCCTAGTAATTTATATAAAAAGTAGATCAAAAATAAGTAAGGATATAGAAGTCTGAACAACACTATCAACCAAATTGAATTAATTGACATCTATAGAAGATTCCAACCAACAATAACAGAATCCACATTCTTTTGAAGGGCCCATGGAACATTCACTAAGACAGACTAGTTTCTGAGCAAATGTTTATAGCTGCTTATTCAAAATAGCTAAAACTTCAAACAGTCCAAACAGCCATCAAATGGTGAACATGTCAAGAATTGTGGTACATTCAAACAATAGAATACTACTCAACAATAAAAAGAAACAAACTAGTGATACATGCAACTACACAGATAAATCCCAAAAGCATTATGCTAAGTGAAAGAAACTAGGCACACAAAAGGGTGAATACTGTATGATTCCATTTTTATGACATTCTGGGGATAGGCAAAGCCACTGAGACAATAATTACATCAGAACATGCCAGGAGCCAAGGAAAAGTGGGCACAAAGACCCGTCTGGGAAGTGAGGAGCGCCTCTGCGCGGCCACCCCGTCTGGGAAGTGAGGAGCGCCTCTGCCCGGCCGCCCCTTCTGGGGTGTGAGGAGCCCCTCTGCCGGGCCGCCCCTTCTGGGGTGTGAGGAGCGCCTCTGCCGGCCGCCCCGTCTGGGAAGTGAGGAGCACCTCTGCCCGGCCGCCCCGTCTGGGAAGTGAGGAGCGCCTCTGCCCGGCCGCCCCTTCTGGGATGTGAGGAGCGCCTCTGCCCGGCCGCCCCGTCTGGGAAGTGAAGAGCGCCTCTGCGCGGCCGCCCCGTCTGGGAAGTGAGGAGCGCCTCTGCGCGGCCGCCCCGTCTGGGAAGTGAGGAGCGCCTCTGCCCGGCCGCCCCTTCGGGGATGTGAGGAGCGCCTCTGCCCGGCCGCCCCGTCTGGGAAGTGAGGAGCGCCTCTGCCCAGCCTCCCCTTCTGGCGTGTGAGGAGCGCCTCTGCCCGGCCGCCCCTTCTGGGATGTGAGGAGTGCCTCTGCCCGGCCGCCCCTTCTGGGATGTGAGGAGCACCTCTGCCTGGCCGCCCCGTCTGGGATGTGGGGAGCACCTCTGTCCGGCCGCCCCATCTGGGAGGTCTACCACAGAGGCCAGAAGCAATGTGGGGGCTGGACGTGGTGGCTCACACCTGTAGTCCCAGTACTCTTGGAGGCTGAGATGGGTTGATCACTTGAGGCTAGGAGTTCGAGACCAGCCTGGCCAACATGGCGAAATGTATGAAAAATGCAACTGACAAACCAACCAACCAACCAAGCGACAACAAAACAGGTCTACCCTGGAGTCATACTCTAATTTTTTCTATTTTCCTCCCTTTCTGATCCTTTATCCCACTTTCTTTTTCTTCCTCTTCCTTCTCCTTCTTCTTTGTCAAATAGAGGATTGAGTTATTATCATTGATCCATACAAAGTCCCTCTCTCATTTATTTTCTTTAATTCCCACCCCCCATTTCTATTCCCTGTCTTCCCATGTGCAACCTTCCTAATATGTTTGATATACATCTTTTTGTTTGTATGTACTTTTAGAAAATGTTTATTGTTTTGTGTGCAAAAATAAATTAAAAATTTTAAAAAAAAAGTGGGCACAAGGAAACGTTTTATGGTAATAAAAATGTTATGTCTTGATTATGATGATGGTGGTTACATGACTGTATGCATTTGTCAAAAATCATCTGTGCACTTAGAAAGGGAATTAATTGTGCATAAATTATATCTCACTAAATCTGACTTCAAAAATAAAAAATAACCTGAAGCAGTGGCATGTGCCTGTAGTCTCAACTACTCAGGAGGCTGAGGCAGGAGGATCGCTTGAGCCCAGGAGTCTGAGGTTGTAGTATGCTGTGATTGTGCCTGTGAATAACCTAGACAATGTAGCAATACCTTGTCTCTAAAAAATACACAAATAAATAAAATTAAAAACAAATTTAAATAGAGTGGTCTGTTGGTATGGGAGATTGGTTCCAGGACACCCCACAAATACCAAAATCTAAGCATGCTCAAGTCCTTTACAGGCAGCCCTTCATATGTGCAGGATCTGCATTCCAGATCAAACATCCCAATATTCAATTGATTGAATATTCTGTGCAAATGTTTATTGCTGCTTATTCATAATAGCTAAAACTTTAAACAATCCAAACAGCCATCAAATGGTGAACGTGTCAAGAATTCTGATACATTCACACAATAGAATGCTACTCAACAATAAAAAGAAACAAACTAGTAATACATGCAACTACATGGATGAATCTCAAAAGCTTATGCTAAGTGAAAGAAACTAGGCACACAAAAGAGTGAATACTGTATGATTCCATTTCAGATTGAATATTCGATATGCAGTTAGTTGAACTGGTGGATGCAGAACCAGTGGATATACAGGGCCAACTGTATGATTATCCAAGATAGGAAATTGTAGTAATAAACTAATAACTCTTAACATGCTCAGATCAGCATAGGCCTTGACTAACCTTCCTGGAAAAGACTTTTTGAGGAGCTACCTCATTCTGTTGCCTCAAATGGAACTTCACTGAGCTCCTGGCTCCATTACAGATAGTTCTATACAACCCGAGTATATATATTTCCAACAGATACTTAGATCTTTTTTATAGGCCAGAGATCAAAGAGATAAGAAATATTACATACTTCAATAACATGAAGGAATATGAAAATTCATTTTCATGTTTGTAATGAGCCACCCAGCATCTGGTTCTGAGTTGTTCTGCTTAAGAATGCAGAGAGTTCAAAAAGGAGTTCTGAGAAGCAGAAGACCATCTGGGGCTCCTGTGCTGAAAATAGGAACTACCCCTCATTGTTTAAGATACTGTGGGATGTCCAGGTCAGAAGGAACCTAACTAGCGAGGAAGGAGGCCTAGGCTGGGTCCTACACTCCCAGGGTATTAAAATTAGAGTTCCTCACTGTTGCATGGGAAAGGAACTCCCAAAACTCTCCCTTGGGCAAATCCAGGACACAGAGTGGCCTTCTAGCATAGAAAGAAGATGCTAGCTAATGCTACCAGTACCTTGCTTGCTTGTTTCTACCAAGGGAAGTCAATACTGGACACTATCTTCATTGCTAAAGGTTAATCTGCAAAAATATTAAATGCCATCTTGCTCTAAAGAAGATTCTTCGGAAAAGTTCAGAACATTGCTACCAAACCCAAAATAACTTTCTTAATCATCCGTTAAGGGCTCCCAACAGGCCACCTCTAGAGAAACATTTGTCCCTGGAGTGTTGTGGTTTTTTTTTTCTTTTAAATGCTATCCTTCACCACTGTGTTTATACTTTCCACAAAGATACAGAATGATTAATGCTGAAAAATAAATATGAAAAGCCTTACAATCAAATTAGGAGAGCACTTGATAAAATAAGCCCTCTTCTTGTGAGTAATTTGAAAGAATAACTGTTTTTCATTACAATCTCAGCTCCAGCAGGTCCTACATAAACCAAGCCAGCTGCGGTTCAAGAAAAGGTCCAAAGGAGGACCCACTCGAGGTGAGGATAAATCACAATTGTGATCACAGACCAGGTTTCTATCTTTTTTATTCCCCTTAATAAATTGGGCTTGACCTGAAACTCCAAGACAGTTAATTTATAACAGCCAAAAAAATTTTTTTTTACATAACAGCCCACCTTTTTCTTTTAAACTTAAACCATTATGACAAATGGAGATTTATTACATACTATAAACACATGTGGCTTGAGCACTGGTATTTAGTCTGGAAACTCAGATGGGGCAGTAAGCTGCTGCTGCAATCAGGAAATGCCATGTGACATTCTTGATAAAGACAAAACACACACACATTCCACAGCACTTATTGTGGCCACAGTGGTTTTGGCCACTGTGTGGGCACCACAGCCCCAGGGCAGGGCTGTGAAGTGAAAGATGATTCAGTAGACCAGGGAAAGATACTCCTGTCAGAGCCACAGTCACTCGAGTCAGAAAAGTCTTCACAAGGGCCACCAGAGCCTTTAATTAGAGATGAGCAAAGAAAACCAGCTTCCCAAGACATTTCTCCCACATAGGCCTGGTCTTCTCCTCCTTATCCATGCCTAAAATAACCCTACAAGTGGTTCGTGTGTTTTGGTCCAGAGATACTCAGTAATGCTATACAGAACCATCCTGAAACATGAAGTTGGGTGCACTGATGAATAAATAGAATCTTGGGTGCACTGATGAATAAATAGAATCTTGGGTGATCCTTCTTCTCCCTTCCCTTGGCCAGGCTGAAATGATCTATTTCTTCTCAACTGATAATTCTTGTAGTCCTCACTGGCAACAAGCACTAGGTGATTTACCAGCTAAGCAGGGTTGTCTGGGAGGTCATATTAACTGGTGGTTAAAGACATGAACTTTGGAGCCAATCCTAGCTCCACCACTTTCCCACACCATCTAAACCTAAGTTTTTCCATCTGTAAAATGGGAATATTGAAGTACCCTATGTGTCTGTGGGGAGGATTCAGTGAAATACTACATGTATATCACATAGATTTACATAGATTTAACATTATTAAAAATGTAGAGATTCACTATCATAATCTGAATAGCCACATAATGGTACAATTAATAGCTATCAGTAATGATTATTATTAATAAACTTTCTATATGTGCAGGTCTTCTCTCCAGACCACAATAAAAGTCCCTTGGGGGCAGAAACCCATTACACTTCTTTTGCCTTGCTTATAATTCCAATGCATAAACAACTTATTAATGAATACTTGATCACATCAATTCTACCATTAAAAAATTTTTATTATAATTTTGTAAAACAGAAACTAGTAGAAAAAAATACAGATAAAAAGGAAAAACTGAAATCATCCTTGATCCCAACACTAGAAATAACCAGTTGATATTCTGATATATAGTCTTCCGTTCTTTTTTTCTATGCATACGTATGTTTATTTCAAAATACAATTGGGATCAATAGTGTACACAGTGTTTCATAACCTACTTTCTAAGCTTATGAATAGTTCATGGATATTTTCCTCTACCATTAAACATTCTTCAAAAACATGACCTTTGAAGGCAGCATGGTCTGCTGTTCTATGGTTACATCCCCCATTGTCCTCACCTACCATCTTGCAAATGGAGAATGCTTGAAACACTAGAGCTCAGTAAGATCACTGAAACCAGAAAATGTGTGTGGAATCAGTTGGCACCATGCCCAACACTGGTCAACACTCAGTAAATGTTCTCTCATTCCTCCTCTGGGTGTCTATTGTCTTTAAAGAAACTTCATGAAAGATTCCAACTTGCACCATAAAATAAGGCTTCCCAGCACCAAAAGAGCAAAAGCCCAAGACCTTCTGGATAAAGCTTCTGCTCATTCCTTTTGGTTCCCGGCACAAGATTTTGGATAACCATCATAACAGAGTTCCTGTGAGTTTCATGGTCGTTATAAACTATAACCCTACTTACCTCTTCCTAAGACCTTCCAGAATCCAGAGCTCTCACACTGGAATTTTTGTCACTAAATATTTCTCTAATTATTTCAGACATGTTGGACTCTCCTTCCCAACCAGATTTAAGTTCTAGACCATGAAGCTTAATACTATAAGCTGAAACAAGCTTAATACTGCAGAGAATACAGGACTTAGGGTCAGGAGACCTGGGTTCTAGTCCCAACTTTGACTCTTACTAGCTATCATCATTTTGGGTAATCTCCCCTCTCTGGGGCTCATTTTTCTCATCTACAAAATGTTAGTAAGATAATCTCCAAGATTCACTATGTCACCACCTTTAGGACGGCAACCAATTTCTACATAGTTGTCATATATTAACTAAGGTCTAGTGTAAGCCAGACACCTATTATGTCCACGATGTCCTATGATAACAGTACTGTCACTTGTCACATTTAGCAGACAAAGAAACTGAGGCTTAGAAAGGTTAAGCAACAAGCCCAAAGTCTGCAATATAACCATCATCTTGATCCAACTGTGTGTCTAAAGCCTATGGTAACAACCAGGAAGCTGCACAATTCTCAAATCTTTTTCTTTCTGCCCAACCCCCCAGAGCATCTCCAAACTCTCTGTAACACTCTGACTTAATTGATGGACTTTTACCAAGAGCTCATTTCTATATGTCATAGTGCTAAACAATATAGACATTTCAGACCTGATAATTATTTGTTGTGGGAGCTGTCCTGTGCATTGTTGGATGTTAAGCACATTCCTGGCTTCCCCGGACTAGATACCAGCAGCAACCACCCCACCCAAAGTTATGACAAATCAAATGTCCCCAAAGAGTGGGGGAGAATACCTCCCCACACTGAGAACCACTTCTCTGAAACAAAACATACTGAAAACACAGGAAAAATAATAAAGACAAAAGAATAAAAGCATTGGGCTAATACCTACACAAATAGTAAAAACAGAAATGTAATCAAATAATTAAATGAGATTCTAACAGCACATCCCTACTTTAAAACACCTGACTTAGTGGTGAGCTTGCACTAAATGAGAATAACACTACGATCAAAACAGCAAGTTGTATACCTTAAATGTATACCATTTTTATTTGTCAATTATACCTCAATAAAGCTCAAAAATGAAAACATTTCGATTGTTTCTCCTTAAAATGAAGCATTGCTTATTATAGAGATTTCAAATCATGCAGAAAAAAAAACAAAAAAGTTTTTTAAACACACACAAGAAAAGAATAACATTATAGCAATGCAGCAGGAAGTGTTTATATATATATATATATATATATTTTTTTTTTTTTTTTTTTTTTTTTTTTTTTTTTTGAGACGGAGTCTCTCTCTGTCGCCCAGGCTGAAGTGCAGTGGCGCAATCTCAGCTCACTGCAAGCTCCGCCTCCTGGGTTCACGCCATTCTCCTGCCTCAGCCGCTCCGAGTAGCTGGGACTACAGGCTCCCGCCACCACGCCCGGCTAATTTTTTTGTATTTTTAGTAGAGATGGGGTTTCACCATGGCCTCGATCGCCTGACCTCGTGATCCGCCCCCCTTGGCCTCCCAAAGTGCTGGGATTACAAGCGTGAGCCACCGCGCCAGGCCGAAGTGTTTATACTCTTTTTTTTTTTTTTTTTTTTGTTTTTGTTTTTGTTTTTTTTAATAGAAAACCTAGGTTTATTTGTTAAGCTATTACAAAAACAAAACAATTACCATTTGAAGTACTTTGAGGACTTCATCCCAGACTCACTTGTTCTGTTATAGAAACTAACCTAAAAGGCTGGAAATTAAAGGATACAACCTAAGAGGTTATAACAGCAGACTGGTAAAACATGGCAAAAGGAGCTCTCTCTTTCCCCCACAGTCTACCTACACCAAGCTCCTGTGCATTTTCACCACATGGATCTGCTAGCTTACAAATGATGCACACAGTCAAGGTAGGAATTATAGGCGTACTCAGAGGGTACCCAGACACAGAAAGTTTTGGGGTAAATAATAAACTACAAATACCCTCTCGGTTAAGTTAATTCGTCAAGTTAATAAAGGTCATATTATCTATCTTCTGCTGGTGACAACTTGTTGTCTCAGTATAGTCTGTCTCAAGAAAGAACTGGTTCAGGTTGGGTTTTGGAAAAGGAAAAAGACTTCCATTAACTTCACTCCAGAGTGGAAGAGGCACCAAGTTCTCTCCTACGGTTAGGAGCAGAATCTTAAACTGCATAAATCATTTTCAGTGATCAACATCTGCATCCTCAAACTGTCCAGCAACTGTTGGTGTGGTATCCACCTCCATCCCATCTTCATAATCTCTTACTGAATCTTCTGTCCTGACCCCAGCCATATTATACTGGCTGCTCACAGACTGAGAAAGCATTCCTTCTAATCTCTCCAGTGTGGCTTGGCCTTCTGCTGTTAGATGGGATAATCCTTCTTCATAGGTGTAAAACGTAGGGATGTCCCCCTGTCCTTGTTCATGTGCTTCCACATCATATTCTTCTCCTCTTGCCGCCGTGCTTAAGGTCAGGGGAGAGCCAACCCTTTGACAGCTGGGATCATGCAAGAGGCAGTACCTTCCTCTCTAAGTCATAGGCAGTGAATAGGAAGACAAGAAAAACTGTCTTTCTAGCACCCTATATCCAAGTTAGAATTCTGAAGGTTTTTTCCAGTAGATCCAATGCTATAATGGTTAGGTTCTCAGGCTAGCCCAAAAAATTCCACTTACCCAAAATAATCCTTTCCATTTTGCAGAAATAAATTTTGTGAGATAGTTTAGAAACCTACCATTATTTAATCCTCCATTTTTTAAGAAAAATTCTAAATATGTGCTACCAATTAACAATAAATTTAGGGAGTTAGGGACTAAATGTAAGGTAAATAAACACAGCCAAATCTTTTCTCTACCTATTCTCCCAGAAGTTCCATTAATATTAATCTGTATCTTTTCTCGTAGGTTCGCCATCAAAACTTATCAAGTGAGTGTGAAGACACACACATGGACACAAACACACAAACGCACATGCACGAAGCTTCATTTCTGAAGTGAATCTGTAGTTGAGTTTTTAAGGATGTCCCTGGCGCTCCTTTGAAGTTGGTTCTTGGTGTGAAACTATGGACACAGGTGGGGTGAGGGATCCAAACTTTAAACACGCCAGAAAGCACAAGCCACAGCAAGGAAGCACATTCAGGGACTCTTGTATCAGAATTAGTAAGTTTCTGTCACTGATAGGAGTGAAAATCCAGAGTGCTATAGATCATCGGGCACATTTCAGCTTACTGTCATATTTCATAGACAAAATTACATTCCAGGAAGAAAGGGGTAAGGGGAGAAGGGAGAGGAGGTGTAGGGAGGGAGAAAAAGCTACACCAAAGTTCTGAAATAGATCAATGTCCAGAAATGGGAAAGGAAAAAAAATAAAAATAAATCTTTGGAGAATTTAAAAAACATGAAATAAAATATCTATCTTATTTCAGAATCCTGGAGTAAATAATATTTCTGATGTTCCCATAGAGAGTCAAATCCAGCCAGCAAAACAAACACAAATACAAATAAATACTGGGCTGGTGAATTAGGGAAGGTACACAGAGGAATTTTAAAATAGGACGAGGGTTTTGTTCAGAAATGGGATCCTTCCTCTCTCCTCCTCCCTACCTCCTTTTTTTTTCTTGAAGTAAAATCCATTATTTTGAAAACACCATTTGAAACCCTAAAGAAACAGCAAAACACAGTATTGTGGTATTCCAAACTAATATCTCTTGTTTATAACCATATAAATTTAGCCCCTGGCACTACAGGGCTTATATAATAGAATAGAGTTATTTTAACAGCGCCCTGTTAAAGAAGATGCAAAATGTTCAGCTCATTTTCTCCAGTGGGAGGGACCCATGGCCTCATGCGAGAGAGGGAACATGCCTAAGTCATTACTGTGGGAAAGCAATCCGTCAAAGCCAGGTCGCTCTGGCACGGCCAGCACCACTGGTGAGATCAGAGAGGCAGCCTCTGCTTGCAATTACCAGGGAAGGACCTTGGCTCTAGGCAGCCTGCTATCAATTACTACCCTGGCCTCACGCTTGGACTTGTCAATTTCCCAGTGTCTTCTGTTTTGTAACAGTAAGAAAAAGGGCTCCTCCTGACTGATTCTTGGAAGTTTCTCATGTGTTGTGTCACTCCTCGGTGTCATTAACAATTCAATTAAAATTTCACAGCACACAGGCAGGTTGCGCCGGACAGGGGCAGGAAGGGGCCTGGTAGAGGAGATTTCCGAACGGCCTGCAACGGGGCCACGTTGGATCAAGCGAAACCAATCTTGAAATGTCTTTGATTTCTCAAGTCAGGCCTGCATGTGTCTCCCATCTGACACGACGCTGGCTGTCATCTTGACAGGACGACATGTTTGATGTTCTCACCCCAGTGGGGGTGTAGTGATGAAAAGGAATTTCAGGCTGGCTAGAAACAAAAATCTTGTACTATTTCACTAAATGTTTTGGCTCCACAATAGACAATTACAAACATTCGCAATCAGCTCTCTTAATCTACAGTGAGTTCTAGAAACTTCTTTTTCTCTATTTGTTTTTTTGTTGGGTCCCTCTATTTTCTTGCTTTTCAGAGTGGGGTTGTCTAGAAGAAATGAGAGACGGAGCATCAATCACAATTAAATTCTTCAGGAAGGTAAGATGACTAGGAATGCTAAACAGGATGGCTGGAAACAAGAAAGACTTGCTACTGTCATTATTAACTCTGTGAAAGTGCAAACACTCCTTTGTCTCGCTGAATGATGGAGCTACACATACTCACGTGCTTTTAAGCGTCCCAAGGGTTTAGGGAAAAAATAAAAAAAAAAAGTTTCAGGCTTAAGACTTCTGAGGCAGCTTTCTCTCTAACCCCCTCAATGAGTTTAGTCATGCAAGGAAAGATTCTTTAAAGTTACCAAAGACTTTGTTTAATGCCCAAGAAAATGCAGACTGTCAGCACCCTTTGTCAGGTTTTGGTGGCTTAAGTCCATTCCCCAATACACTGGTGACCCTCCACCCTCATTCACTAGTTTCTTTTTGACATCAAGCGCTGGATAATTGTTTGATTTCCTTCTAGGTAAAAGGAGATTAAATGCCCAGCTGCAACAGCTAACACACAAAAGAGAAAATATAGTTTAACCACCATATTTATCAAGATAATTTTTCTTCCACACACTGATTAATAACATTAGCCAACATCCCCTTTGGCTTGGGGAGAGAGAGGTGGGGAGAGACATGTCTCCCTCAGAGTATCAGAAACAGGAGTTGACAGTTCAAGGCAAAAATGATTTGCATGTAAATTCTGATCAAAAGCAAGTCTGCACCCTGAAGTTGTCAAGTTTTGCTACCAATTTGACACTTAAATGGGCTATAGCAAAACTTGATTTAAACTGAAGAGGAAAAAAACATGGCAACTCAATTACCCCCTAGCAGATCAGATCTGGCAGCTGAGGTCAAACTTTTCACCCTGCCATTACATTTCTCAATACCTGATGCTTTAAACAAACACTATGTATTCCTCCTACAATCCTGGAGGAAAATGCATTTCTCAGGGCTCCCTACTGTGCCCCAGATTAAAAAATAAAGTTTCACTTGTGTGGGATCTGGGGCCATTTTCTCCATGTAAATTTCTGAATAAATCAGGACTTAAGAAATGGCCTTTTGCACTGGGAAAAATAGTCTCTGCTTTAAAAAAAAAAAAAAAAGTTTGTGGGGAAGATTTGTGGAGTATTAAAAGATGATTTAAAAACAAATATTCCCATAATATTAGAGGCAAAACGGTGACCTGTTTTTGGTTTGCTTTTAATATATTTCATATTTGAGCTTAGGCTGAACAGCACATTAATTCAGCAGGGAGAAAAACAGCTACCTAGTTCCAAATTGGCTCCAAATTTATGGAGGACAAAGTATCTCATAAGGCCCTAGGACAAAGGCTCAAATCCAGGAAAGACCCAGTTTGCCTCTGGGAATTCCGTCCCACCAGGGTTTGAATGCTGCGGTTTCCTGGGCTTTTCAATCCCTGCAAGAGTTCTCATTCCTGCAACAACTATTTAAACCAACAGTTGTTCAAACTCTTCTTATAAGTGCCCTAAAGCAGATCCAAAACTATTTTTTCCCTTTTAAAAACAAAAAACAAAAAAACTTGTTTCCCTAAGCTGGTTTTAAGCTCTTCCTGTAAAAGCAATGAGTTTATTGACTCTGCATTCACCATAATTTCTAGTTCTTATAACAGGTAGCCAGGTAACACGTAGGGAATTATTTTACTTTTTTAGCCAATAAATACATTACATATTTATTGGATGCCAGGCACTGTTCTGAGCACTAGGGGCCCAAACATGAGTAATAGCTGCTTACAGTTGGGAAGACAATCACATACACAACTAATTACAATAGTGTGGGATAAGCACTGTAAGAAATTAATATTCAAAGTATATGAGAACACATTTAACTAAGGGATTCAGTCTGGGGGAGTGAAAGTTTCAAATTCCCCTGGTGACTGGGACTTTACCTATATCGGCATCCAGCAAATGGTGGAGCAGAGTGCTAGTGGGGAGGTAAGATGTTTCTACAGAAACCAGCCAAGTGGAAATAAAAAAGCCTGTTTGGCCAGGTGCTAGGTAGGGGAAGACAGTATGGTGATAAAACGAGAATCCTGTGGCCACACACATAGGACAAAGACATGAAATCGCATTCCTCTTGTGCCTGGTCTTCCTATAAGCCTATCATGCCAATCCCCAAACTTGGAGCATGCCCACCATTGGTGTTGTACTTGCTTTGCTGTTACTCAAACATGCCAAGCTTGTTCTGGCCCCAGGGCCTTTTCACTTGCTGTTCCCTCTGCCAGGTTCCCAAACCTTTGCACAAGCTATCTCATCTTCAGCTCTTTGCTTAAATGTCACTTCTCAGAGCAGCCCTCCCTGACATCTCTACCTAAAATATGCTCCCGCACCCACTTCTGAGGCACCTAACCCTTTACTCCTGCTTTATTTTCAATATGGTATAATGTTGCTACCAGAAATTTTATTATCTGTTATTATTTCTGCTCCTCACTAGATTATAAGCAGCATGAGAATCAGGCCTATACCCCCAGATCCTAGAACAGATAGTAGGTGCTCAATAAACATATAGTGAATCTATTAATAACCTTTAACCCCTGGGTGCCAATAAGCTAGTATCTCTGAATTAATGCTATAAAGAAAATTAAAACCCAAAAGACTCTGACAGACTCTGACTTCTAAGCCTTGCATCAAGAACAAATAATGCTATAGGAGTGAATGCAAATGTAGCATTTCTGAAATCTAAATACAGCCAGAGGGAGAAAATCGCCAATACATCAACAACAAAAACAACAACAAAAATAGCCACTTATACTGAGCCAAATCTCTGAGATCTTTCTGAAAATATATATTTAACTCTAACCAGGTTCCCAGGCTTCCTACAAATCACCACCATGCAAGAGGAAATCATGTGAGAAGTTATGTTCTGCTTCTGAACATTTAAGCATTTTTATCAATATTATTTGCCAGTATAAATATTTCCCCCATAACTTAATATTTAAAATAAGAGTGCACCAAACCGAGGCTTATAATATGCAAAGGAAAGAGTTCAGTCTAAGGTATTCATGACTTCAGTCATTCTCTCATAAAACAACAGATGAAATAAAATGTATGACATTCCCAAAGAGGGAGTTTCTCGTGTAATTCATCTTAAAATGCAATGTTCTGTCATCTCAGGTAACACTTACTGAAAGCAACCATCAATACTTTTTGTCAAAAGCCCGTACTCTGTGTAAAATGTTCCATCAATCTCTATTTACATAAAACAAAAAACTTTCAGTGTGGTTCTAACACACAGCCATGGAGAGTCTCCATCTCCAGTTTTCATGCTCTGCTGAAAAATAATTTGACTGACACCAGAAAAATAAAGATGACCCTTAAAGGAAAGCTTTTAGGAAAGGGAAAGCTACAACGGAAAATGCCTTACATTGTTGGACACATGTCCTACTGAAGAGAAGTTTTTTTGGTTTTAAACCATACGATATATATTCTCTTAAAATAAAAAATTCCATTCTGCCAGGAAATCCTCTAAAAAGCTTTCACTCAATTGCATGCAAGCAACACTAATACAGGGATGGCACCCTGCTGATTCTAAACTTGAACATGCAACCTGTACCACTCTATTCCAAGACAGAAAATTTGGCATTCAGTACTGTAGAATGTGAATATCACATGAGGCTAGAAGAAGGTCATTGCCTGGGGATGTTTATAAAACACACAAATTAAGGTATTAGCCTTTCACCTTGGGGGTCTGAAGATCAAATCCCAGCTTAGGTAACATACATAAAGTCTCTCTGCCAGCCTTTTCCTAATACTTGCTTGTTGAAATCACATAGACCCTTTCCTCTGACCCAAGTTAACAAAGGCATAGATGAGAAAGCTAAGAAATGACAAGTAAAAGCCAGAAACAAAACAAACAAACAACAACAAAAAAAAACTACTCAATGCCCACCTGAGACATTTTAACTTCATGCTCAGTGACCATTTTTTACCCTCTCCCTATGATTTGAACAGTCTATGGTTGAAGATTACATAAGAGACAACACTGCCACTTATATCTTTTGAATCACAAATAGAAGATGCATTAGGAAATCACTTAAACTTTCCTCATTATTCCTTACATTCACTCACTCGGCATGCTACGTGAAATGGGGTAGAGGGTGCAGCAGGTGGCCAGATACAGTTTCAAGTACTGCTGCAGGGACTTGGCCAAATCGCTGCACTGCTTTGAGTCTCTGTGTTATGCAAAGCTCCCTGGGCAGCACAAAGCTTCTGGGGTCTTCTAGGAGGGGTAATGACAACATAGCAGATAGGCTCTTGGCTCCCCTTCGATGCAGCAGCCTCATCAGTATCTGCTTTATATCTGATGAGCTAACAAAGCTTAAGGTTTCATTTGCAACTGTGTCCTCAGACCTCAAAAGTCTCTCCAGCTCTAATAGTCCCCAACCGTATACTGTGGTGGAGCAGGAACACATACACCCCAAACAGGTGTGATGAGCCCTCAACTTTGGGTTAAAGAGGACAGAGAGAAGAGCATACCTCAGTAGAGTCATGTGAGCTGTGTGTGAACCACCAGGGTATATACATGGTTAGGATTTTCAAGAGGTAGAGGCTAGGACTTGATAGAGGACACAGACAGCATCCTATAGAGGAGACACACAGGACAAGCACAGAGCCAGGCCAGGGGGCATGTTTGAGAAGTATGGAACATCTCTAGAAAGGAGGGGAAAAACAGATAGGAGTGATTAAATGCCTGCACGCCAGGCTAAGAATTCTAAACTCCCTGGACCCAAGAGGTACTCACTCCACCCAGTCATGAATGCCAATGCTCCCCCCAGCCCCCAAGCAACCCAAGCTCACTTCAATACTTTGATCGCATCTGCAAATCCCTTACACATTTGTCCAGATCTGAACTTCCATCCTTACGGGCCTGGCTCAGGCCTCATACATTTGGTAGTCAATACAGGCTTTGATAGCAAGGATAATGAGGATAAATTATGCCAGGCACTGTGCTGAGAGATGTACAGTCAGGGTCTCATTTAATCCTGACAGTCAGGGAGGTAGGTACATCACCATGTTGTGGGAGAGAAAATCAAGGCCTAGACAGACTTAACAACTTGCCTGATGTCACACAAAGCTAGGCAGAGTCAGAGCAGAACTTAAACCCAGAAGTACCCAGCCTCTCAGCCACATGGCCTGCCCCAGGAGGATTCTCAGGGGCTGAGCCAGAAGTAGCCACAAGTGGAATGCCTCCAGGTGATGGAAAAGATGCTTCCATTAGAGGTTGGACGTTATAATAATGAGGCAATGACAAGGCTTTGAGCTAAGTGGAAAAATCCTTCTCCCAAAAATAAGAAACACAAAGTGAAAAGAAAGCTCTTCAGCATATAGTGTGACAGAAGAAAATAGCCTCTTAGCTAGTTTGGGCATAAAAGTTCACACTTGACCAGAACGTAAGGTAAGGGAGTAGCTGAAATACCAGAGCATCTATGCTCCCTGGCAAGTCTAGGTCTAATTACCAACCACCAGTAGGATACCTGTTATTTGTCCAACATATGATGGGTGATATGGGGGATACAATGAGGACACTGGTTTTGTCCTCAAGGTTCTCAGAGTTAAATGTCAAGCAAGGCTGATCCTAGATCAAAAATGCTTCAGTAGGCCAGGCACAGTGGCTCATGCCTGTAATCCCAACAATCTGGGAGGCCGAGACAAGAGGATCACTTGAGGCTAAGAGTTCAAGACCAGCCTGGTCAGCATAGCAAGACCCCCATCTCTACGAAAAAAATTTTGGAATTATCCCCAGCTACTACTAATTTAAGAATTATAGCCCCAGCTACTCGGGAGGCTGAGACAAGAACCCAGAAGTTCAAGGATACAGCGAGCTATGATCACGCCACTGCACTCCAGCCTGAGCAGCAGAGTGAGGCTCCATCTCCTAAAAATGCTACAATAAAAGAACAGCAAGTGGGTGGAGCAGGAACACATATACCCCAAACAGGTGTGATGAGCCCTCAACTTTGGGTTAAAGAGGACAGAGAGAAGAGCGTACCTCAGTAGAGTCATGTGAGCTGTGTGTGAACCACCGGGGTATATACACAGTTAGGATTTTCAAGAAGTAGAGGCTGCGACTTGATGGAGGACAAAGAGAGCATCCTATAGAGGGGACACACAGGACAAGCACAGAGCCAGGCCGGGGGCATGTTTGAGAATATATACAATATACAGTTGTGTAGAACAGTATGGAATGGACCACGAGTACAATAGCTGTTCTGAGAAGAACCTGAGCAGCTAGGAAAGGCCTGGAGTCATATGAACCTGCCATGCAAAGATGGTTAAGATGTGGGTAGACAAAAAGAAGGCAATACAGAGCAAGCAGAACAGCAGCTCAGGGGCCAATGTGAGCAAAACCTGGGTGGAAGAGGAACAGAGTGAGGGCGGCATGGCTGAGGCAGAATGACGAGCAGCCAGGTCACACAATAAGGAGGTGGCTTTCCCCTCCATCCCACAATCCAGAACATCAGCCAACCCAACTTCTCATTCTACAGGATTGCATAGAATAAATCAGAGTCTTGCTCAAAGTCATACAGCCAATTAATTGGCACAGATGGCTCAGAACAGCTCTAATCACTGCCTCCTGGCCTGGTCCACTTTCCAGTAGACCACACTGCCTCCTCCCAGAAGCAGAAGCAACACTTGTTCCTCCCAGTGCAGGGGGCATCCGGAACCTGAGGCAGAGCAGTACCAGTTGTAAAGATGAGTCCACTTCAACTTTATCCAAAATGCCTACAAGGCCCTTACCTGATTTTCTTTAGTCATACCCAATTTTTTTTTAAGGTTTTATTCTGAAAACCCTTGAATGATAAAGTTCTCTTCAAGGATCACTTCAAGTTCTTCAGAAATGATCTAAGGGTTCTTTGGTCTGGGTGATTTGCGTCAGTTGGCTCACTGTCTGCCCCAAAATGCACTAGGAATAGAAAAGAAATTGAGATGGGAAAATAAAAGAGCAAGAGAGTATCTAAATTTCAGTTTTTGCCTTTCACAGAGGGATTCATGGCTTGAATAACAAATCTTTAAGCTGCTGCTGACAGTGCACTTCATAAAAGGATGACTAGAGAAATAAATAATAAATAAATAAATAAATAAGAAGTAAGTAAGTAAAAGAAGCTAAAGGAAAGACAAGGACCTCAACTGGAATTCTAGGGAAGAAATTAGAAAACAGAAAAGGCTTACTATTTCAGGTTGTTGATGGCGCATCAATCCTGAGAAGAAAAACTTGGTTGAAATCTTTGTGAGAAGGTTCCAATCATAGTGCAATCCTGATATGGAAAAAAAGTCACTGAAAAACAGGCTAAAGAAAGCAACAAAAAATCCATGACAATGAATTTCTAATTTAGAAGATAAAAAGAACTGTCTTTTACCAAAAATAGTGAAAGATTGTAAGACACATTCACAAAATATTTTTCTACCACAAGCATAACACTAAGCCTCTTCATGGTAGACAGAGACACCATCAAATAAATGTGTTTTTATTTATTTGAGGTTCTGAGTTTTTTGTTTTTTTAATGAAGGTTATGGGTATAGAGAAATTCTGGTGTATAGTTTAAGCTCATACTAGCAAGACTTTCCCCTGAATCTGACCCTCCATTGCCTAAGCACAAGCCCTAATTAGGCTTAAAAGGGGAAGAAGAAAGAAACATCATATCTATTTCCTTAGGAGTCTTATTTTGGGATTCAAAATTCTTCAAAAAACTCAAGCTTGAATTATTCAGCCATTTTGTGGTTTGAGTCAAGGTTTTATGAGCATTTTCTGTCTATCAGCCATCACAAGTTGGGGAAAAGAAGACAAAAACATCATAATTCAGACGCTATTCTGAGGCTATGTCTATGTCTGACAATGTTCAAAGGCAGCTTGCCCGCCAAGAACTAACACATATTTTGGAAAGCAGTCCTTGACTTAAAAAGTAAAGATCAGAAACTATTGTCATCTTCCATTCTTACTCCTCAAGTTGACTCATAAACCTAGAATCCCCCCTGCCAAATATATGCACCCACAATATTGCCGAGAAAGCAAAGAAAAGTTCTAAGAGTCAGGACGGCTAGAAACAGTCTTAAATGCCACCCAATTCAATGGTAGCATTTTTCACTGTTTTTTCCTTAACTTCTGTTTTAAAGTACACCACATGACAGCAAGTCCCAGGAGGACCACTGTCCACCAAATGTGATGGGCAACTAACTGCCACACACAGCACTTTGCACCCAGTAGGTGTTCAAAGGTATTTGCTGAATTAAATCAAACAGACACAGGTTTGCATTATAAGCACCTCACAACTGTGCTTCAGGGCACTTCAAATACTCACCTTCATATATTATGTTCCCTGTAAAAGACCTAACTTATGTTGCATGTGCAGAGGCCTTTGATGTAGAGAGCATGAAGAGAGCCTGTTGATGCCAGGAATGGCCAAGAGAAGGAAGATTGAAACTGGGTTCCATCTGAGCCACTGGATCCACCCACCTGCCCTGAACGCTACCCTAACACCTAGGCAATAGATTTCCTTTACTGTTGAAACCAGTTTGAGTCACTTGCAATATAGAGTCCTCATCTGTTGCACATATCGCATGTACATTTTATTTTGCCTTTTGACAAAGTCCCCTCCAAATGTCACCTCCTCCAAGGAGGTACAATTAATTGTTACTCTCTCTGCACCCTGTGGAATATCGTTGACTCTCTCTCTCTCATCCTCTGAGTGGGCCCAACTCTCCCAGTGATAGCAAGGGAAAGGAAAGGCTCACTCAGCAGCAGATTGCTACAACTGCCTGATCCCAAACACAAGACACCAGAGAATAAGCTTCAAAGTTTCCCACTCCATGATTTTCCAGAAAGTGATGTCCTCTTATACATCAAGAGACAAGAAAACATAGATGCGAAATGACATAATTTATTGTTTACCTACTTTTAACCAAGTCAGTAGGAGAAACAATAAATATGAGTATGTCCAGAAGTGTCTCTTACTCAGACCCATAAAAATTCATTTATAAATAACTCAAAATTTCCACCCAGGATTGATGCTTTCTCTGCTGCACAAAACTCTCCCAGGCTCCCTTGTCAGCCTTTCCCTCAAGTAGATCCAAAGAGACCCTGGGTTACCCCACCCCTAATTGCTGCCTATTTCATTTGTATATAGGTTTTCCTCATTAAAATGTCATTATAAAATGAGGAGTCCATTTTAAGGGTAAACAGTAAATAAATATACTAATATCTCAGCCTTTACTGAAACTAACTTTTACATAGTCCAACTCCTACCATGTTTTTTATTATCCTCTCAGTTGAAAGAATGTAGAATATTCTACAGCCCTGCAGGTGACTTCTCTTTCCATAAAATCTCACTAACTAGGATATGCTTTTCAAAATTTACCAGCCTAGTGCCTTTCTTTTCAACTTGCTATAAAATGCATTCTTTGAGTAATAAGGCATACTCCACAAACATGGCTGTGTTCTGTCTTGCATTAATATTATAGTTAGCTATTTGAGGTTTGTCACTCCCACGAGACAGCGAGCCTCTTGAGGGCAAGGACAACATCTTTTAATTGCTTACAGTGCCCAGAACCAGGCTTCATACAAAACAAACCAGTAGTTTCAAACTTGAATATACATCAGGATCAACCACAGAGCTCATTAAAAATATAGATTCCTGCCGGGTGCGGTGGCTCATGCTTGTAATCCCAGCACTTTGGGAGGCCGAGGCGGGCGGATCATGAGGTCAGGAAATCGAGACCACGGTGAAACCCCGTCTCACCAAATCCACCACTGCACTCACCTGGCACGTATGAGACTCTCAAAAAAAAAAAAGAGATATAGATGAACATAGATATAGATATAGATATAGATATAGATATAGATATAGATTCCTGAGTCCCACCCCGGGGACTCTGAGCCACCAGGTCTGGGGTAGGGTCAGGGAATCGACATTTCTAACAAAATGGATCTGAGTGATGCAAGTTGTCTGCATCCTACTGAGAATGACTCAAGCAGAACTCAGTATGTCTCAACCATACTGAGAATGACTCAAGCGGGACTTCAACAAAAAAAAATCTGAAATGAATAAGAGTACAAAGTTAGCTAGAAAGATTTTCCAATGTCATCACCAGTCCTCTCTCCAGCATGCACACCTGAGGATGTCTCCTGAATACACCTCCAGCCCCTGGAAAGAAGAGCCTGACGTTTGGCAAACTGGTCTCTCCCAACAGCAGAAAAGGCACCTTCCCCAAGCCCTTTCCTCTGCCCTCAATGTGTCAACACCCAGGCCCAAAAATTATATCTGGGGACTCAGAACCCCAAATGCTCAAAGATAGCAAGCAGCCTGGATCAAAAATTCCAGAATTTGGCACATGAAAAACATGGAAACTGAGGCCGTGGGCTGTGAACCATGATGGAATCTGGCAACCAGGAATGCCTCTGTCACCTCTCCCCAGGATCTTCGGTATCTGGCTGAAAAGTCAAACTTCTAGCAGGCAAACAAATCTGAGATGTTAGGAAAATAATGAAGACAGCAACAAGACAAATAATAGCCCAAGAGGTCATAAAAAGGGACACTGGTTTCCTTTAAGAAAATTTTTAAACACCCCCTTGTACTGCTCACTGGCTCTTTCTTTTTTTTTTTTTTTTTTTTTTTTTTTTTCTTTCTTTTGAGACAGAGTCTTCCCTTATCTGCCAGGCTGGAGTGCAATGGTGCAATCAGCTTACCACAGCCTCGAATTCCTGGGCTCAAGTGATCCTCCCACCTCTGCCTCTTGAGTTGCTAGGACTACGGGTGCACACCAATTTTTTTTTTTTTAAGAGACAGGGTCTCGCCATGTTGCCCAGGCTGAGGTCAAGTGACTCTTCTGCCTCAGCCCCACAAAGTGCTGGGGTTACAGGCAAGAGCCACCGCACCTAGCCTCACTGATTACTTTCTACGGCCAATTCCTTTTGGCCTAGCTGGACTGTAAATTCCTTGTGGGCAGGAAATGTATGTCTCATTTCTTGTATCTACATTAAAACTGAACATACACTAGGTGATTAAAAGACCCTATCCTTCCATCAGAGAACAAGAGTGCTGGCTTTAGAGCCAGAGAAAACCAAGGTCAAACACCACCTCATTTTTAAACCCCCGTGGCACTTAGAACCAGGCTTCGTACAAAACAAACCAGTCATCACCACATATTCTTGTGCCAATCACTCAGCTCCTGCTGCAAAGCAACAAAGAGTGGGAGTACAGGGTTGGGAGGGTCTGGCTGTTGAGACCCTCAGGTTTGCTCAGACTCTGCTAACCCTAAAAGGCCACACTCACCACGAGTCTGTGAAGGAAGGGAAACTTTAGTGCAGCTCCCACTGCTCCTGCTGTCTAGCTGTCCTTCCCTCTTTTTTGGAATAACGCCTCATCCTTCACGACTAACCTGCATTGTCCAGCAAGTTCTCCTTGACCACCTGACTGTGTTAACCACCCCCTCTGCCACCTCTCTTCAGCACTCGTCCTGCTGTATTATACCTCCCTGTGGCCGTGTCTGTCTACCCACTGGCTAACAACATTAAGGAATAGCTGGTGATATCCTGGCCTCCACTGTAACCCTAGAGACCAGCACAGTGCCTGGCACACACAGACACTCAAGAGACATGCCCAGTGAAAGAGCAGACCTTGTTTAGCCTCTGTCTTCCCAGATGTGAAATGTGAGCTGTTGTGACAACAGATGATATATAACACAGCCTGAAATAGTCCTCATTCAATAAATTATAAATATTCTCATTGAGATTGCTAATAGTGAACTATTAGTTACCAAAAAGCCCATAGTGCCGGAACTATAGAAAACAGAGTTCAGTACAAGAGGCAAGGAGCCCAGGTACCAGCAACAATGGTTTTCTGAGATCCCATCCTCCAGGATCAATCCCTGAAGCCCACCTTTAGGTTCCACTCCCAATAAAACCACTCAGGAATGGTGAGGAGAGGAATGTCAGCTCTTTGTTTCAAGTGGCCCCATGTTCTTCCCCAGTCTCAGTGAGCCATTACCTGAAACCAAGGGTCTAGCGGGAGGGAATGCAGAGAAAAGCTGTTCCCACAGTGAAGGAGTGAGGCAGGTTGATTTATGAGGAAGGATTCAAAAGAAGTTAAATACACACCACTTGGCACAGCAACCCGGGGTGAGAAATGGGGGTGCCCTTCACAGCCAGGAAACATCAGGGATGAGTCAACACTGAGGTCAGCAGCAAGGAGCGGGCAACACAGGTCCCTCCGTTCTGGGAAGGACTCACAGGCATTCGTCACTTGTCAACTGACCCAAGGTGCTCCATGCATTGCTGTCCCTGAATTCCTGCAATTCTGTGATGCAGTTAAGAACTCCTCCCTTGGGAGAGTCACTGTGAGCATTACTCCATGGAGACTTACTGAGAATTCCCATCCATCATTCTCATCAATCAATGTTATTTTTTTTCAAATTCTACATATGATCACTGTAGAAGTTTGAGAAATATAAACTATATAAAGAGGCAGGACCCATAATCCCACTGGCATGTTTCTCTCAAGGTTTTTAATCTGTTTTTAGCCTTCTTTTTTATTTTTTTACAAAGTTTTATATATTTTTAAAGAATATATAAATATATAAAATAAATATGTAACTACCTAAAATACATGTATGTTTTAAAGAATCAAGAAATTCTATGGTTACAAAAATAAATCTCTTATTCCCTTTCTTTCCCCCTCATTTCTCCTTCCACCATCTCTCTGAGCTGATGCTTTGGTATTTTCCTCCATGTCCCTTGATTTTTCAGTTTTAGGCATTAGCTATTGATTTCCTACTGTGGTTCACTCTTCCTATGCCACAGGCATAGACCCTTTCTATTCCTGCCTCCATTTTTCCAATATAGATACGTTGTATTTGGGTTAGACCATATTTTGTGTTCATAATTATATTCCTCATGCTGTAATTGTGTAAGATGTAAAAAACTAATTCTTTCCTGCATGTTTTTTTATTTTCCCAGGAGTTAAGAATTCTCTACTGATAATTCAATACCAATTTCTTAGCCAATTTTTTAAGTCACCTCTCAAGATGTCCAGATGCATCAGGTGTTACAGCACCTTCATCATGCTGGGGAAGATGCTCCTGGAGCTTTCTCTCCCAACCACTCCAGGCTGATGGCACTCCATCAGTTGACAGCTGCCTTCTGGGATCTCCCTTGCCCATGACCCTGAAGATGCCCTTTCCCTCTCACGAGCACATCTCCTTTCTGGTTTACTCTCTTGTTTTCACTGAACACCTCCTCCAGTAGTTACCTAAGATGGTAAAATTTTTAAGACATTTAATACCTACAATTATCTTCATCCTTCCCTCAATCTTGACTGCTTCTTTGGCTGGTAACAGACTTTTGGTTAACGAACTTTTCCTTTCAGAATTCTGAAGGTGTTGCTCCAGTATATCCTAGCTTCCCATGTTGCCATTTGGAAGTCTGAGGCCCTTCTGAATCCGAATTCTTTATGTTTGCCATGTTTTTCCAGCTCCTAGTATTCTTAAATTTCACAGCCATGTGAGGTGGTGTGAGTCTATTTTGATGGTAGACATTTAGTGGAATCTTTCAATCTGGAACCTTTTGCCCCTCTGTTCTAAAACAATTTCCTGAAATAATTCCCAGTTATCATTTCTTCCTTTTACCCTAGAACTTCAATTATGTTGGACCTCTGAGACTGCTCCTTTTATCCCCCCTCTCTCATTTCCATATCTTTGCCTTCTCTTACTCTGCTTTCTAAGAAAATCGCCTCCTGTAGATTTTTCATTTCTTTTTCATGTGTTTAATTTTTAAGGGATTTTTTCTTATTCTGAACATATTGTTTGTAGGATATGGTATTCTGTTCTTGTTTCAGTGCTATGCTATCTCGTTTTATCTCTCCAAGGATATTAATACTAGGCTTTTTCTTTTGTGTTTTCTTCTCCCAGCATAGTCCCTGATTCCTCCAAGTTTCTTCCTTTCTTTCTTGTTTATTCTGACCTCTGTCGTTCATGCTAGAGGTTTCTCATAAACATCAAGCAATCCTTAAATTTCTGCCCACATTTAAGAATAGAGAACTATTCTCTATTCTTGGCTGGAATGGAAAGGGCTTGTCATCTGGAGTTTCACAATAAGGTGATCTAGCCAGGCCAACTAGTCGGTGAAGTTCAGGGGAAGTACTTTCAACTCTCCTTTTGGTCTGGTCAGTGTCTTCTCAACCCCTGCTTCAGGGATAAAGGCTTGGCTACCACAGTCCTAAGAGCCAAGGAGGTAAAGGGCATTGGGTGAAGAATGTCCCAAAATCCACTATGTATATGTTTGATTAATATGCATGTTCAATTACTAGTTGCCTGTGGTGAACCCCATCCTCAACAATATTTGGGATTCCCAAGTCTAGACATCCTCTGGCTTATGCTCCCAACAAAAGAAACTTTCAATCTTTCTCCAGAGTGTGGTAAGCAAAGTTGTCGAATGAGAGATGGCATCTGAAGTCTTACAACTTTCAGAGATATTTTCAGAGGTACTTGTGCTACCAACTCTCAGGCATTGGGGAACAATCCAGTATAAACCAGATTGGTTCTCAGCTCTCCCTCCTGCTGATATAGGTTGGGTTCAATTTCCCTTATCTACTTTCCAACTTGCAAAACTATTGTTGGCCAGGTGCAGTGGCTCACATCTATAATCCCAGCACTTTGGGAGGCCAAGACAGGTAGATTGCTTGAGCTCAGGAGTTCAAGACCAGCCTGGGCAACATGGCGAAACCCTGTCTCTACAAAAAAAATACAAAAATTAGCAGGGTATGGTGGCGTGTGCCTGTAGTCCTAAGTTCCTTGGGAGGCCGAAGTGGGAGAATCACTTGAGCCCAGAAGGTCGAGGCTGCAGTGAGCCAAAATCCCCTCACTGCACTACAGCCAAAATTGTGCCACTGCACTCCAACATATAAATATATAATATATAATTACATATTATTTATAATTATATATTATTTATAATATAATTATATAGTATACAGTATATTACATATTATATGTTACTGGTGCCTCCATTCTTGTAATCTTCATCCTGTGAGTTTATGCCTTTTAAAGAGTGAGACCCTGTCTCAAAAAAAAAAAAAAAAGGAAAACAACAAGGGTTAGTGAAGATATGGAGAAACTAGAACTTTCATATACTACTGGTGGGAATATAAAATGGTGTGCTGTTGTGAAAACAGTTTGGCAGTTCCTCAATAAATTAAACAGAATTATGATATGACCTATCAGTTTTATTCCTAGGCATACATCCAAAAAATTGAAAATAGGTGTTCAAACAAAAAGCTGCACAAGAATGTTCACAGTAGCATTATTCATAATAGCAAAACATAAAATCAACCCAGAACCCAGACATCCACTATCTGTTAAATGTATAATGGATAAACCAAATGTGGCATCCCTACAGTGGAATATTATTCAGTCACAAAAAGGAATGAAGTATTGGCATATGCTACAACATGGGTGGACCTTAAAAACAGTATTCTGAGTGAAAGAAGCCAGACACAAAATACCACATACTGTATAATTCCATTTATGTGAAATATCCAGAACAGGCAAATTTGTAGAGACAGAAAGCAGATTAGTGGTTGCCAGGAGTTAGAGGGAGGGGAGAATGGGGAGTGATGCTTAATGGGTATGAGGTTTCCTTCTGGAGGCATGAAAATATTCAAGAACTAGATGGAAGTGGTGGTTGCACAACATTGTTTGCTTTAAATGCTAATTAATTATGTACTTTAAAATAACTTAAATGGTACATTTCATATTTTTTTTTTTTGAGATAGGGCCTTGCTCTGCCATCCAGGCTGGAGTACAGTGGTATGAACAGAGCTCACTGAAGACTTGAACTTCTGAGCTCCAGCCATCCTCCTGCTTTAGTCTCCACCAGAGTAATAGGAACCACAGGCATGTGCCACCACACCGAGCTAATTTTTAAATTTTTTTTTTAGAGAAATGGAGTCTATGTTGTCCAGGCTGGTCTCGAACTCCTGGGCTCAAGCAGTCCTTCCACTTTGGACTCCCAAAGCGCTGGGATTACAGGTGTGAGCCACCACACTTAGCCTAAATTATGTATTTTTTTAACCAAACAATTAAATATAACTGTCACTGCCTCCATTCTTGTAATCTCCATCTTGTGAGTTTGTGCCTCTTTTTGTACTGTTTTATAGGGTTTGCAGGGAAACAAAAGATTCATGGGTTTCATCTGTCATTCTCACCTGTATTATTTACCTGCCAATCTCAGCCTTACATTATTTAAAATATAAAATCAACTGGGCACAGTAGTTCAAGCCTGTAATCCCAGCACTTTGGGAGGCTGAAGCAGGAGGATTGCTGGAGGCTAGGAGTTTGAAACCAGCCTGGACAAAATAACGAGACCCAATCTCTACAAAAAATTAAAAATTAGCTGGGTGTGGTGGTACATGCCTGTGGTCCCTTCTACTCTGGAGGCTGAGGCAGGAGGATCCCTTGAGCCCAGGAGGTTGAGGCTGCAGTGGGCTATGATCACACCACTGCACTCCAGCCTGGGTGACAGAGTGAGACTCCATCTCTAAAAAAGAAATGAAAATAATAAATAAATTAAATAATAATAATATATAAAGTCAACAAATATTTACCAGGGGTGATAGAAAACATAAAGCACTATGAGGCAGAATCCTATCTTCAAGGAGTTTTATAATCAAATTGGAATTTTTTTAATATAATGAAAGAAAATCATGTAATAAATAATTGTTATCAGAATGGCTCAGACAGTATGTGCCATGGAGATCAAAAGGAAAGGCTGTAGCTGTGGATATTATGAAAGGCTTTACAATAAACACTGAATCAGAATTTGGTAAGAAATACCCTAAAAGGGAAGATGATTTGGGGAGTTTGGGTAAGGAATGAGATAAACATAGGAAAACACAAATATACTAGGCTATGGTAAGGACACCAGCTGGGCCAGTTTGTAATGAACTATATTATTTTTAAAAAGTGGTCTGGAATGAGGTTGTAAAGAGCCTATTTGACCTTTTCTCACCAAAAAGAAACAGAAAAAGAAAAGAAAAGAAAAAGAAAGCCTGCAGATACAATTATCTCAATCCCAGTCTTACCAAGTCAGTTAAGCTGTTTGCCAACCCATTCAGAACTCTACATACTGGACTTAATCCTGGGCATTTTCATTACCAGCTCTAGAAAAAGAGAAATAGCCCAGATCATCATAAACTACATACTCCAATCTGCTGCAGAATTTCATTACCCTTGGCAAGGCAGACCTGGGCTCACATCCCTGCCCAAACTTCCACACAAAAGGTACTCACAAACCACACTTACCTCTCACCCATCATTCTGAGTCAGCCCTGAAAGTAGGAGCAAATAACACCTGCCAAATGGTAACCAAATAACCGCCAAAGGCCTGAAATGCCCTCTCCTTCTCAATTAAATGGGGATATCAGAGGATCCAAGTGAGGATGCTGTATAGCCAACAGATGGTCTGCAGGAAATTTGTCAATGGGCTGGGAGGAAGGGTAAAATCATCACCCAAACCTCTGTACCCAGCACTGGGCTTCCCAGCTACGAGTCAATAAATTCTCTCTAGGGCTTTGGCAAATGTATGTTGGGTTTTGGTCACTTGTACCTAAAAGGGTCCTAATTCACACATACCCCTAACTAAGTCCCACCACCACTGGACTCAATCATCTTACACTTTAAAGCACCTCCAAACTCAGGTTCCCTTTAAATCAGCTAGGCTGTAGGCTCCTTGGGTATCTTTCTATCTCCCCCACATCAGCTTGCACATCTCAAGTACTTAACAAATGCCAGATGGATAGATGGGACAAAATTAACAAAAGGAAGACCAAAAAAATAAGAACAAAAAAAAATACTAAAACTTCTCCCCAATTTCCTGTTTATTGATCTTTCTTTCTAAATCCCTTGGAATAAGATTTCCAAAATGTCTTCATCTGATTACTACATAGGCCAAGTTGTGAAGAAGACACCATATACACAGAGAACTCCATTAGGGTGATCTATACCAACTTCTCATTTCCTACCCCAGTGACCCTGGGGAGAGCAGCAAAGGAGAAAGGAGAGCCTAATTCCTATGTATGCCAGGCATTGTATTAGGTGTTTTGTAAATATTCTCTCACACCAAGACCCTAAATCATCACCAAGATCCTAAATTACATGTTTATTGGTCCTCCATTATACAGATGAGTAACCCCAAGACTCAGAGAAGTTAAAAATCTTGCCCAAGATCACACAAGTAGGCAGAGAACAGATTCAAACTTGAGCAGGTCTGTCTCCACAATCCACTCTACCTGAAGGTCAATTATTTACATGGATGAATGCCCCCATGACAAGAGTTGGGGGCCCCAAAAAAGACCAACCAACCTCTTCCAAAATGTCTCTTCCCCTGAAGCTAGAAATTCTCCCACTATAAATTTGTTCATTGGGTTGCTCTGTCCAAGACCCCTCTATAATCTTATTAATAATAATTTACATTTGTATTAACCCTTCATTAGTCATGAATAACTTTCATGTAAATTCTTTTGTTTGATCTGCCCAGCAAAACCCATAAAGTTAGGAATGTTATCCCCATACTGCAGATGAGAAAACCAAAGCTCGGAGTGATAAAAAGGCCTATCCAAAGCCAAGTCGCTGACGGTTGACATCCTGAGTCTTCCAACTCCATGTTTTCAGATGCTTTTTCTATATAAAAATTATCAACTGGGGTGGGGGCTGACATTTTATCAGACACTAAGGGGAATGGTGCCTCAGGAAGGGGCAGAGAGAAGAAAGGACGCAGGGAAGAAGCGAGACGGATGGCACAGATGGAGGAGTCTAGAGGCTAACTCTGCCCACCACACAATCTGTTCTGGCCCTGGACTTGAACTGAACTTAGATGCCCAGGTATTATTACTAGAGTAGCCACACATCCCAGTCTGGGACAGTTCCAGGTTATGTCTGTTTTTCCAGCATAATTATTATAGCTCCCTCTTTCATTTTTAAAATGGCCCTGATTTGGACAATAAATTAAATAGCCACTTCTGTTATTACCCACCACAGGTAGAGATTGGGGGAGGTCCCCATACACAGTCCCCACATAGCTCCTGGCTATATGGGTTTCAAGTGAATGCAGTAGAATCTTCTTGCTCCCCATTTCAAGTGAAATTAAAAACAGCATTAGAACAGTTGACACGGAGGCCCTCGCGCAGCAGAACTGGGCGCCTGTTGTACAAGCTCTTTTTCTCCTTTGGTAATTACTGGTTACTCTGCAAGCTTAGCACCAACCCCCACATAAGCCAACATATAGTTATGGGACGACATGAAACAAGGACGTCCTCAGTATGACACAGGTGTTTCCAGCAGGACACATGCACACATGCTTATGCACCCATTCTCACAGACTCTCCACCCAGGGAGAGCCAGTAGTAGCAGCAACAACTTATATGTGGACAGCACTTTACAGTTTGTAAAGCTATTTTACCCACATTACCCCATTTGCTTTCCAATACCTTCATGAGGAAAGAGGGCAAATGGTATAAGCTCCCATTTACAAGTGAGGAAACTGAAGTTCAAAGAGAGGAAATGATTGTCCAAGGCTGCACTACTGGGAGGAGGCAAAGCTGGGGCCAGGCCAGGTCATCTGATTGCTGAGCAAATGCCATCTCCTCCACCACATGGGCACCCAAGCCCTCAGGCTCAGCTCAGAGCCAGCTTCTGCTGTGGGGAGCACTAAGGGGAGACCTTTAGCATCTCTACCAATGACACTTCAGGGCCTGACATCATGTACTCAGCTGCATCATCTGTGCCCTGCTTGCCCCAGAAGTTCAGCCCTTTCCCCACCTCTCCACATACCTGCCCTTTTATTTTAGTTTAATGTCAATTTAGGTAGTGTTTAGTAAATGACTCCTCTATGCTCAGCCCCAAGGCAATAGAAAGTATGGGAATCCCACGTTGTAGAACAAAGAAGGGTGTGGGACTTGGGCTCCTGGGACCCAGGTCCCCTCTACCACTCACGGATGGGTGACTAGGACAATCTGCCTCATCCCTTTGTGCTTCCATTTCCTTCTCTTTAAAACAAGGAGGTTGAACTAAATTAGAGGCTTCAATCTGGTGGCCAGGAAGGTGTACCACTTCCACAGATGTCTTGAATCAGCCTACATAGCATTTTTATGATATTTTTTAAAATCCGTCTATACTACCACCACCATTCCTAATTATCTTACATGAAACAACTTTGCTCTTTCATGTTCTCTGCACGGAGACTTCTGAATTTGCAACCCCTATACCAGATGATCTCTAAGTCCTTCCCAGTCCAACCATCTGTGTTTGGCAGTGGCCTCAGACTCCCAAATGAAACTTACTAGCCACGTGACCTCAATGAGTATAAGGTCTGCCTCAATATCTCCACCTGCTACCTCAGGATAGTCACAGTACCTACTTCACAGGGCTGTAATAAGGACTAAGTGAGTTAATACATGAACAGCACCTGCTTCAAGAGAGGGTGCTATACATGGGTTAGCAATCACTTTTTATTACTCCCACCATTGACACCACCACTGCTGCCCAGTAAAACAGTTAACAATGCAACACAGAAAACAAAGAGCCAAAGTGAACAGATCAAAGAATAAGCGGTTTAGAAGAGACTGACTCTCTACTCATTTATTCTAAGGATGTATCAGGATCAAGCTTTCACTCCCTCCCTTCAGTACTCTCAGTGATCCTTCTAGCTTTCCTTTCCTATGTTTTAATTGAGATAAAATTAATATAACATAAAATTAATGGATGGCCGAATAGGAACAGCTCTGGTCTGCAGCTCCTAGCGTGATCGACACAGAAGACAGGTGATTTCTGCATTTCCAACTGAGGTACCTGGTTCATCTCATTGGGACTGGTTGGACAGTGGGTGCAGCCCACGGAGGGTGAGCCAAAGCAGGGCGGGGCATCGCCTCACCAGGGAAGTGCAAAGGGTCAGGGGATTTCCCTCTCCTAGCCAAGGGAAGCCATGACAGACTGTACCTGGAAAAACAGGACACTCCCACCCAAATACTGCGCTTTTCCCATGGTCTAAGCAACTGGGATACCAGGAGATTCTCTCCTGTGCCTGGCTCGGTGGGCCGCACGCCCATGGAGGCTTGCTCACTGCTAGTGCAGCAGTCTGAGATCAACCTGCGAGGCTGCAGTCGAGCAGGGGGAGGGGCGTCCGCCATTGCTGAGGCTTGAGTAGGTAAACAAAGCAGCTGGGAAGCTTGAGCTGGGCAGAGCCCACTGCAGCTCAGCAAGGCCTACTGCCTCTATAGACTCCACCTCTGTGGGCAGGACATAGCTGAACAAAAGGCAGCAGAAACTTCTGTGGACTTAAATGTCCCTGTCTGACAGCTCTGAAGAGAGCAGTGGTTCTCTCAGCATGGCATTTGAGCTCTGAGAATGGACAGAATGCCTCCTCAAGTGGGTCCCTGACCCCCGTGTAGCCTAACTGGGAGATACCTCCCAGTAGGGGCCGACAGACACCTCATATAGGTGGGTGCCCCTCTGGGATGAAGCTTCCAGAGGAAGGATCAGGCAGCAATATTTGCTGTTCTGCAATATTTGCTGTTCTGCAGCCTCCGCTGGTGATACCCAGGCAAACAGGGTCTGGAGTAGACCTCTAGCAAACTCCAACAGACCTTCAGCTTAGGAACGTCACTGTTAGAAGGAAAACTAACAAACAGAAAGGAATAGCATCAACATCAACAAAAAGGACATCCAACCCCAAAACCCCATCTCTAGGTCACCAACAGCAAAGATCAAAGGTAGATAAAACCACAAAGATGGAGAGAAACTAAAGCAGAAAAGTTGAAAATTCTAAAAACCAGAGCACCTCTTCTCCTCCAAAGGATCACAGCTCCTCGCCAGCAATGGCACAAAGCAGGATGGAGAATGACTTTGACGAGTTGACAGAAGTAGGCTTCAGAAGGTCGGTAATAACAAACTTCTCTGAGCTAAAGGAAGGTGATCAAACCCATCACAAGGAAGCTAAAAACCTTGAAAAACGGCTAGACGAATGGGTAACTAGAATAAACAGTGTAGAGAGAAGACCTTAAATGACCTGATGGAGCTGAAAACCATGGCACGAGAACTTCATGAGGCATGCAAAAGCTTCAATAGCTGATTCGATCAAGTGGAAGAATAAATATCAGTGATTGAAGATCAAATTAATGAAATAAAGCAAGAGGACAAGTTTAGAGAAAAAAGAGTAAAAAGAAACAAACAAAGCCTCCAAGAAATATGGGATTATGTGAGAGACCAAATCTATGTTTGATGGGTGTACCTAAAAGTGATGGGAAAATTGAACCAAGTTGGAAGACATTCTTCAGGATATTATCCAGGAAAACTTTCCCAACCTACCAAGGCAGGCCAAAGTTCAAATTCAGGAAATACAGAGAACACCACAAAGATACTCCTCGAGAAGAGCAACCCCAAGACACATAATTGTCAGATTCACCAAGGTTGAAATGAAGGAAAAAATGTTAAGGGCAGCCAGAAAGAAAGGTCGGGTTACCCACAAAGGAAGCCCATCAGACTAATAGAGGATCTCTCAGCAGAAACCCTACAAGCCAGAAGACAGTGGGGGCCAATATTCAACATTCTTAAAGAAAAGAATTTTCAACCCAGAATTTCATATCCAGCCAAACTAAGCTTCATAAGTGAAGGAGAAATAAAATCCTTAACAGACAAGCAAATGCTGAGAGATTTTGTCACCACCAGAACTGCCTTACAGAGCTCCTGAAGGAGCACTAAACATGGAAAGGAACAACGGGTACTAGCCACTGCAAAAACATGCCAAATTTAAAGACCATGGATGCTATGAAGAAACTGCACCAATTAACGGGCAAAATAACCAGCTAACGTCATAATGACAGGATCAAATTCACACATAACAATATTAACCTTAAATGTAAATGGGCTAAATGCCCCCAATTAAAAGACATAGACTGGCAAATTGGAGAAAGAGTCAAGACCCATCAATGTACTGTATTCAGGAAACCCATCTCAAGTGCAGAGACACGCATAGGCTCAAAATAAAGGGATGGAGGAAGATCAAGCAAATGGAAAAAAAAAAAAAAAACAGGAGTTGCAATCCTAGTCTCTGATAAAACAGACTTTAAATCAACAAAGATCAAAAGAGACAAGGCCATTACATAATGGTAAAGGGATCAATGCAACAAGAAGAGCTAACTATCCTAAATATATATGCACCCAGTACAGGAGCACCCAGAGTCATAAAGCAAGTTCTTAGAGACCTACAAAGAGACTTAGACTCCCACACAATAATAGTGGGAGACTTTAACACTCCACTGTCAATATTAGATCAACGAGACAGAAAATTAACAAGGATATCCAGGACATGAACTCAGCTCTGGACCAAGTGGACCTAATAGACATCTACAGAACTCTATACCCCAAATCAACAGAATATACATTCTTCTCAGCACCACATCATACTTATTCTTAAACTGACCACAGAATTAGAAGTAAAACACTCCTCAGCAAATGTAAAAGAACAGAAATCACAACAAACTGTCTCAGACCACAGTGCAATCAAATTAGAACTCAGAATTAAGAAACTCACTCAAAACCCACAACTACATGGAAACTGAACAACCTGCTCCTGAATGACTACTGGGTAAATAATGAAATGAAGGCAGAAATAAATATGTTATTTGAAACCAATGAGAACAAAGACACAGTGTACCAGAATCTCTGGGACACATTTAAAGCAGCGTGTAGAGGGAAATTTATAGCACTAAATGCCCACAAGAGAAGGCAGGAAAGATCTAAAATTGACACCCTAACATCACAATTAAAAGAACTAGAGAAGCAAGAGCAAACACATTAAAAAGCTAGCAGAAGGCAAGAAATAACTAAGATCAGAGCAGAACTGAAGGAGATAGAGACACAAAAACTCTACAAAAAAATCAATAAATCCAGGAGTTGGTTTTTTGAAAAGATCAACAAAATTGATAGACTGCTAGCAAGACTAATAAAGAAGAAAAGAGAGAAGAATCGAATAGACAAAATAAAAAACGATAAAAGGGACATCACCACCGATCCCACAGAAATACAAACTACCATCAGAGGATACTATAAATACCTCTAGGCAAATAAACCAGGAAATCTAGAAGAAATGGATAAATTCTTGGACACATACACCTTCCCAAGACTAAACCAGGAAGAAGTTGAATCTCCAAATAGACCAATAACAGGCTCTGATTGAGGCAATAATTAACAGCCTACCAACCAAAAAAAGTCCAGGACCAGATGGATTCACAGCCGAATTCTACCAGAGGTACAAAGAGGAGCTGGTACCATTCCTTCTGAAACTATTCCAATCAGTAGAAAAAGATGGAATCCTCCCTAACTCATTTTATGAGGCCAGCATCATCCTCATACCAAAGCCTGAAAGAGACACAACAAAAAAAAAGAGAATTTTAGACCAATATCACTGATGAACATCGATGCAAAAATCCTCAATAAAATACTGGCAAACCAAATCTAGCAGCACATCAAAAAGCTTATCCACCACAATCAAGTGGGCTTCATCCCTGGGATGCAAGGCTGGTTCAACATAGGCGAATCAATAAACGTAATCTATCACATAAACAGAACCAATGACAAAAACCACATGATTATCTCAATAGATGCAGAAAACTCCTTCAACAAAATTCAACAGCCCTTCATGCTAAAAACTCTCAATAAACTAGGTATTGATGGAACGTATCTCAAAATAATAAGAGTTTTTCATGACAAACCCACAGCCAGTATCATACTGAATGGGCAAAAACTGGAAGCATTCCCTTTGAAAACTGGCACAAGACAAGGATGCCCTCTCTCACCACTCCTATTCAAGATAGTGTTGGAAGTTCTGCCCAGGGCAATCAGGCAAGAGAAAGAAATAAAGGGTATTCAATTAGGAAAAGAGGAAGTCAAATTGTCTCTGTTTGCAGATGACATGACTGTATATTTAGAAAACCATATCGTCTCAGCCCCAAATCTCCTTAAGCTGAGAAGCAACTTCAGCAAAGTCTCAGGATACAAAATCAATGTGCAAAAATCACAAGCATTCCTGTATAGCAATAGCAGACAAACAGCCAAATCATGAATGAACTCCCATTCACAACTGCTACAAAGAGAATAAAATACCTAGGAATCCAAGTTACAAGAGATGTGAAAGACCTCTTCAAGAAGAATTACAAACCACTGCTCAATGAAATAAAAGAGGACACAAACAAATGGAAGAACATTCAAGGCTCACAGATAGGAAGAATCAATATCATGAAAATGGCCATACTGCCCAAGGTAATTTACAGATTCAGTGCCATCCCCATCAAGCTACCATTGACTTTCTTCACAGAATTGGAAAAAACTACTTTAATGTTCATACGGAACCAAAAAAGAGCCCGCATTACCAAGACAATCCTAAGCCAAAAGAACAAAGCTGGAAGCATCACGCTACCTGACTTCAAACTATACTACAAGGCTACAGTAACCAAAACAGCATGGTACTGGTACCAAAACAGAGAAATAGACCAATGGAACAGAACAGTGGCCTCAGAAATAATGCCACACAACTACAACCATGTGATCTTTGACAAACCTGACAAAAACAAGAAATGGGGAAAAGATTCCCTATTTAATAAATGGTGCTGGGAAAACTGGCTAGCCATATGTAGAAAGCTGAAACTGGATCCCTTCCTTACACCTTATACAAAAATTAATTCAAGATGGATTGAAGACTTAAATGTTAGACCTAAAACCATAAAAACCCTAGAAGAAAATCTAGGCAGTATCATTCAGGACATAGGCATGGGCAAGGACTTCATGACTAAAACACCAAAAGCAATGGTAACAAGCCAAAATAGACGAATGGAATCTAATTAAACTAAAGAGCTTCTGCAAGGCAAAAGAAACTACCATCAGAGTGAACAGGCAACCTATAGAATGGGAGAAAATTTCTGCAATCTACCCATCTGACAAAGGGCTAATATCCAGAATCTACAAAGAACTTAAAAAATTAACAAGAAAAAAAACAACCCCATCAAAAAGTGGGAAAAGGATACGAACAGACACTTCTCAAAAGAAGACATTTATGCAGCCAACAGACACATGAAAAAAATGCTCATCACTGGTCATCAGAGAAATGCAAATCAAAACTACAATGAGATACCATCTCACACCAGTTAGAATGCAATCATTAAAAAGTCAGGAAACAATGGATGCTGGAAAGGATGTGGAGAAATAGGAACACTTTCACACTGTTGGTGGGAGTGTAAATTAGTTCAACCATTGTGGAAGACAGAGTGGCAATTACTCAAGGATCTAGAACTAGAAATACCATTTGACCCAGCAATCCCATTACTGGGTATATACCCAAAAGATTATAAATCATGTTACCATAAAGACACATGCACACATAGGTTTATTGCAGCACTATTCACAATAGCAAAGACTTGGAACCAACCCAAATGTCCATCAATGATAGACTGGATTAAGAAAATGTGGCACATATACACCATGAAATACTATGCAGCCATAAAAAAGGATGAGTTCATGTCCTTTGTAGGGACATGGATGAAGCTGGAAACCATCATTCTCAGCAAACTATCACAAGGACAGAAAACCAAACACTGCATGTTCTCACTCACAGGTGGGAACTAAACAATGAGAACACTTGGACACAGGGCGAGGAACATCACACACACCAGGGCCTGTCAGGAGGTGGGGGGCTTGGGGAGGGATAGCATTAGCAGAAATATCTAATGTAAATGACAAGGTGATAGATGCAGCAAACCAACATGGCACATGTATACCTATGTAACAAACCTGCACATTGTGCACATGTACCCTAGAACTTAAAGTATAATTTTAAAAAAAAGAAAAAAGAAAAACATAAAATTAATGGCCAAGCACAGTGGCTCATACCTATAATCCCAGCTCTTTGAGAGACCAAAGCGGAAGGATAACGTGAGACCAGGAGTTCAAGACCAGCCTCGGCAACATAGCAAGACCCTATCTTTACTATTAATAAAAATCCAAAAACTTAGCTAGGCATAGTGGTATGTGCCTATAGTCCCAGATACTGGGAAGGCTGAGGCAGGAGGATCACTTAATTCCAGGAGTTTGAGGCTGCAGTGAGCCATGACTGTGCCACTGCATTCCTGCCTGGGTGACAGAGTAAGACTCCATCTCTAAAATAAAATTCTTTAAAATTAAATTAACTACTTTAAAGTGAACAATTCCCTGACATTTAACACATTCACAATGTTGTGCAACCATCACCACTATCTAGCTCCAAAATATTTTGTCACCTGGAAAGAAAAACTCATATCCACTACCATTCATTCTCTACTCCCCACCGCCATCCACCAGCCCCTGGCAACTACTAATCTACTTCTGTCTCTATGAATTTACCTATTCTGGATATTTCCTATAAATGGAATCATAAAATACGTGTCATCTGGCTTCTTTCACTTAACCTAATATGTTTAAGTTTCATCCATACTGTAGCATGTATCAACACTTGATTCTTTTCTATGGCTGAATAATATTCCATTATATGGATATGCCACATTTTTTTTATTCATCAGTTGATGACCTTCCTGTGCTTTTTTCTGCTACACAGAATAGAAATTCTAAAGAGTCATCGGAAAGGCCCAGTCACCTTCACCAAGACTCCTTTCAGGCACAGCCTCTGACCTTGTCTTAGTCTGTTTGTGTTGTTATAAAGGAACACTCAGGTTAGGTGGGTAATTTATAAAGAAAAGAGGTTGATTTGGCTCACAGTTCTACAGGCTGTACTAGAAGCATGGCACCAGCATCTGTATCTGGTGAGGGTCTTGGGCTGCTTCCACTCCTAGCAGAAGGCGAAGGAGGACCTGCCACACGGTGAGACCAAGGAGCAAGAGGAGAAGGGAGATACCAGCCTCTTTTTAACTATCAGTTCTCCAGGGACTAATAGAGCAACAACTCACTTATAACCATAAGGACAGTATCAAGCCATTCATGACAGATCCACCCCAAGGACCCAAACACCTCCCATTAGGCCCTACCTCCAACACTGGGGACCAAATTTCAACATGCGATTTGGAGAGGACATATCTCCAAACTATATCAGACCCCCTACACATCATGCACAGACACTGTAAGGACCACTGCTCCAGTCTCTTCAAATAAGGACCGTGATCTTCCCCAGACCAGAGATGGGAAGAGAGTACATTTGGAGGCTGACATTTTGGGCTTTGTTATGGTTATTTTAAAAAAAAAAGAAGAAGAAGGAAAAAGAAGGGAGGAGGAAGGAAGAAGGAGGAAGGGGACGAGGAGAAGAAAGGAAGAGGAAAAGAAGAAGAAACTAAGAAAAGTGGTAGAATCTTCCCTTGGGAACCTGGAAGAAGAAAGGCAAAAAAAAAAACAGGTAAAGGAGGACTGCCTTTGAATCTGTACCACAGACAGGAATGAAGCTAGGCTGTAGTGTTTATGTTCTGGAGAACAAAGAAATACCCCAAAACAGTAATAATCACTCTTTGATTATAATAAGAGTTAAGGTGATTCCAGAAGTTCAGGAAAGCTCCTGAGAAAACTATGAGGAGAAATATGTCCATGTCTACCACCTGATGTCTTCTTGCCTACCATTGTAGGCAGAATAATGTGCTTCCTGCCAAGATATCCACATCCTAATTCCTGAAGCCTGTGATTATGTGACCTTACATGGGAAATGGGACTTTGCTGATGTGATTAAACTAAGGATTTTGAGACAGGGAGAGGGTCCTGGATTACCCAGGTGGGCCTAGTGTAATCACAAGGCTCGTTTGTAAGAGGCTGGCAGAAGGTCTAAGAAGAAGATGTAAAATAAGAAACAGAGGTTGGAGTGACACCGGGCCGAGAGCCAAAAAATGCTAGCAGCCTTAGAATCTGGGAAGGCAAAGTAACAGATATCTCCCCTACAGCCTCCAGAGGGAAGAGGGCCCTGCTGACGCCTTGATTTTAACCCAGTAAAACCCATTTCAGACTTCTGACCTCCAGAGTTGTGAGGGAATACATTGTGCATTGTTTTTAAGCCACTGAGTTTGTGGTACTTTGTTATAGCAGCAACAGGAAACTAACACAGCCATATAAAAGACCCAGCATTCCTGCAGTTCACCAGTCAGTCCCCAAACACAGAGAGGCACACTGAGAAGTGAGATGTTCTCCACAGGCATGATATTTGGATGGTGGTGACAAAAATGTGACATCTGTGCAAATAAGAAAGCAAGCCAACACACACGCAAGAGAGCGCGATAGGAAGACACAGAGACAGAGACAGAGACAGCAAGCATGCACGTAATGGAAGGGAACGAGCAACAAAAATCAACCCTGAAGTTTGTTACACCGGAGTGGGGGAAAAACTTCTTCAATCACAAATTTTTCACATCTGCCACAAAGCAAGTCAGATGGCCCTGGTGAAAGGTTTTAACAAGTAACTACCCCAAGTGGTAAGGCTCAGAAAATGAACTTTCAATTCTGTTAATTTTCCAGTTAAACAATTCTGATTCTCTCTACAGGGAGGGAATTAAACTCCCCCAAACCGAGAAAACCCCCTTTTTCACATAACAACTGATATGGTAAAGATAAAACTTGGCTATGTAATGGCCTCATTACTCTTGCTGCAAACCATCTGTCAAATTTTGTTTAACAAGTAGGGTAAATTCAAGAGAAATAAATAACAGTTTTCTGCAAACCCTCATGTCCACACAGGTATACTTTAAATGAGCTATGCTTGACATAAAGCACACACACACACACACTTACTTTCTCAATTTCCTGGCAATGCACTCTTGCTTAAATACACAACCATCAAGCAGAGAGAGAGATGCAAATCATTCCCACCACAGCCGCTGCTGCTCCTCCTCCCATTTCATTCCTCTGGGAACTCTGACCCAAACCAGTTCTGCCCCTTCCCAGCTGCCAGTTCCCAAGAACCATCACGGCTCACTCGCAGCCCTCCTAAAACAAACAGCACATAAATCAGCAACAAAAACTAACTCAACTTCAAACCAGCCCGGTCCAACATTAATAGTGCCTTTGTTGTCAATAAACCTATATTTGACCTCTCCTATTTTTATGTGTATTTTATTTATAAATTACTAATGCTTTTCCTGGAGCAAAATGGTCAAAGTAATACTCTACACAGAGCCATACTCTGTCAGCTGGAGAAGGAAAAAAAAATAACAGCTCACATTGATTCAAGGGGAGAAAACGATTAGCTGTGAATATACAGGGATTTCCCAGTTCTGATCACCAGCACCTACACTTTCCATCCCACCTACTAGGAGGGAAGCAGCAAGACACGGACCTTTATGGCACAGTCAATCAGACTGATGGAAAGTGGAAGTCATAGCTCTGAGGACCCATTCAACCTTGGCTTTGCCTATTTTTCAGAGACAATAGTACTGATGTACTTGTCCAAACAGATGAAAGTGTAGATGATGTGGTGTTGGTGGTGCTAGTAGTTTTTTTTTTGTTTTTTGTTTTTTGTTTTTTGTTTTTTTTTGAGACGGAGTCTTGCTCTGTCGCCCAGGCTGGAGTGCAGTGGCGCAATCTCGGCTCACTGCAAGCTCCGCCTCCCGGGTTCACGCCATTCTCCTGCCTCAGCCTCTCCGAGTAGCTGGGACTACAGGCGCCCGCCACCAGGCCCAGCTAATTTTTTTGTATTTTTAGTAGAGACGGGGTTTCACCATGGTCTCGATCTCCTGACCTCGTGATCCGCCCGCCTCGGCCTCCCAAAGTGCTGGGATTACAAGCGTGAGCCACCGCGCCCGGCTGGTGCTAGTAGTTTTATTGCCAAGTGAGAACCTACTACAAACCTGGTACATGACAGAACCTCCTTGCCCCTTAGAAATGTGAAGAACTTCCAGAAGCAATAGTTCACTCTTCCCCAAACTTCAGACCAAGCTAGGACATGCTGCTTGCTGGAGGAGATGAAAGAGTTAAGCCACTTACAGAGGGAGGCAGAGGAGGAGGAGGACAGGATTTAACATGAAGTTCCAGTTCTTTCTTTGCCCAGAATCCAGAATACCCAATTCTCTCTGGTGGGGAGCTCATGATCTAGAAGATTCGAAAGGGAAAGTGCCTCATATGAAGGGAACAGAAGACAAAGACAACAGTCCAAGTGTCTTGAGCCATCTGGCTTAGGGGAAACTTTCTCCCTCTGATTCCTGGTTCAACTGGTTAAAAATATAGGTTATTTTTACACAACATGGGAGATAGTGAGAACCATTATATGGACAGGTAACATCTGTCATCTTGGGGTGGGAGACAACAGCACTGAAATGCCAAAGGGTTTCCCAAGCTGGGCCAATTTACAAAGAGACACATGGGGCCCTACCTTCCGAACATCACAGGTGCACTGCCAGTAAGAGCAGGAAGGTATCTGAGAGACTGTGTTCAGCCCCTCACTTAATCCCTGAGGAAATGGGCTCACAGTCCCACAGTATGTTGAGGGGTAAAGTTGCTACCAGAATCCTGGTTTCCCCACTCCTCCAATACTCTCTTTGGTTTTTTGTTGTTGTTTTTTTGAAGCAAGGTCTCACTCTATTGCCCAGGCTGGAATGTGATGGCACAATCACAGCTCACTGCACCCTTGACCTCCTGGGCTGAGGTGATCCTCAAGAGTAGGTGGGACTACAGATGCACACCACCACACATGGCTAATTTTTGTTTTTGCTCTGTAGAGATGAGTTTTCGCCATGCTGCTCAGGCTGGTCTCAAACTCCTGGGCTCAAGCGATCTGCCCACCTCAGCCCCCCAAACTGCTGGAATTACAGGTGTGATACGCTATTTTTAATCCGTAAAAGGTGAGGCTCTTCCCAAATCAATACAGTAGGTGCCAGTGTGGGCACAGAAGGGAACAGAGAAAAGGGGGACTGTTACCATGTCAACTGCCTTGTTTTTCCTCCACGCATCCAGCTATGGAATGAGCAGGTACAAACTCAGATCAGTAGCCTGGCCTTTTTTGGATATGTGTGGCTATTTTAAAAAAGAATGACCCACTCTCCTGCCTCAGGGACTAGGCCAACCCCACCCTCCCTGGTCTTGCTCATCTCCTCCCACTAACTTCTCTTCTGCCTCCATGGCCAACACCCCCACCTCTTTCAGCCTTGCCTCCAGTCCAACCTTCTCCTTCCCCACAGGAACTGTCACAGACCACCATCCATTCAATTGGCCAAGAGAGCAAACCTGAGTTTGCTGTCTCAAGACGCTTCAGCTTGGAGCTGGTAGATTTCATCTATCCAAATCTCAATCACCCTTTAGAACTCAGCTCAAATGCTATTTCTTCCCCCAAGAAGCCTCTCATACCCTCATGTGTTAGAAATCTTGGATCACTCCACCCCCTCTAGTGCTCTTAAGCAACTATTAACACCCAACATGTCAGGAACAAGTTTTAGTCCAAAACTACAGTGTGTAATACACAAATCCTCTTCCCAGGGACCCCAAAGCATCTATGCTTTTCTTCACCTCTGACTCTCCTCCCCAGATTCCAGGAAATCTCCATCTAGTATTCAGAGTCAGCCAGTTCTTCTGTCACCATGCATTCTTCCAAATCTTTTTTTCCTTATATTTGGGCTTAAATTTTTGACATTCAAAAGCCAGGATAGGACTCTCCTCTCCTCTATTTTCTGCCATGCCATCACTTGTGGAAGAAAGTAAGCACCAAGTACCCAAGTTGAAGGAAAGGAAGGAATGGCAAGAGGTCCATGCAGATTTTCAAAAGTAAAGGGAAATGCAAAGCTCAGTGATTATCTCAAATTAAATATCTCGTCACACAAACATTTATTGATTGCCTCTTCTGTGTCAGGTACTCTGCCAGGTATTTTTGTTTCTGGTCTCCCATTTGAACTCAGGGCAACCCTGTCTGTTTTGGAGGAAAAAATAGACTGGGTGGGCAGACGACTTCCTCAGAGTCACACAATCAGTAGCCCCACATGCGGTCTGCCCTCTGCCTCAGACAGGCTGTAAGGGCCTCAAGACTGGGGCTGTAAGCTCATCCACACACCGGGAGATAAGGTGAAGTGGTTCAACATGAGAAGTGAGCAAATTCAGATCCCTTATTTTGCAGACAGAGAAACTGAGGCCAGAAAACTGAAGTGACTTCCCAGTGTCTCCTGACCAAAAGAAAAATGAGCATTAAATGAAGAGAAGGGAAATAATGAAGTGGAAAGGATAGTTGACCTCAAATAGAAACATGGATGCTAGTCCCCGTTCTGCCACCAACCAAGACACCCCACCTCTCTGGGGCTCAGTGTCATCTGTAAAATAAGTCCTGGAAGAAATACAGCAAATCACGGTGTCAACAGGTATCAGAGACACCCTTTTGTTATCAGTATTCTGTAACCCTCAGAGAGCCACAGTCTTTCTAGACACAATCTTAAAAGTAGAAGACTAAATAATACGCACATGTTGCATCATACAAAAACATGCTGTGGAAGCAGAAAGCAAAAGGAAATTTTAAGCATAATATGAGTTTTGAGTTTAATATTTGCTTATTTTTTTCTTTTTCTTCCTGGTACAATTGCTTAAGAGTGTTACACACACACATATACATATATACGCAGCCCATCCGACCTCTCTAGCCACGTGGGTTTCTGCTCCCAGACAACACTGCACCATGAAGGGGGTGGGAGATGTCAGCCAGCAACGGTGGCCCATGAGGGCCAACAAAGAGCAGCCAAGCACTCCCACTGTCACCACCCTAAAACACCTGGTCGAGTCTGATTAATGAGATGAGGACCAGATGCTTAAAAATGTCTGCTAATGTAAAGAAAAAGAAGAAACAAAGAGAAAAGGAAAGGAAACCAGAAGCCTGCCTTTAATATAGTGCACTTTGTTATCTGTAATGTCTTTCAACCACAGATAACAGAATCAACCACATGGAATCTAAGATGCATGCCAGGTGAAAAAACACCATAAAGACATAATAAAAAGTTCCACCAGTGCCCATAAATTGCTGGGGGACTGTTACAAGGGCAGAGTCATAAATTCTTAACGTTTCCCAAATTAGAGGGTACCAACACATATGCAAATATATTTGTGTGGATAATTGAGGGCTAAACATCTTACATTAAGCACAGCTACCTCCTTCAAATGCTGTTAGGGGAGCCTCCGACAGGCACACTCATACAACACACACTGTAGGAATTCAATTTGGAAACCATCATCTAAAGCACAGAGGAGAACAGGAAAGTCATATTGCTATAATGCTTAGATTATCAATCATCTTGACAGTTTATTGGCTTTATCACCACACATACCATTAAAATGATGTCTGGCCTAGACTGTCAGGAGCAAACATTAAACAGACCAGGATTAAAAAGCAGATCCCAAACAGCACTCCAGTCAAGTTTCTCTTCCACTCTGAAATTAGTTAGAGCTGACTAAGAAACTGGCGCTAGACTTTGAAGAAATATACAGCCCAAAAGGCTGCGAGTCAACTCAGACCTGACAAGCTGATAGGTAATGTCATGTTATGGCAAATCTGACTCTCCTGTGGTTGATTTATCACGTACTCTGTGCAACAGAATGATTGCTAACGGTGGAAGGGAGAGGGAGGGAAAAAAAACACCACCATAATTTGCCTCTTCTTGCAACCAAGGGCTTGTATCAAAAGGGCCAAGCCAGCTCCCTGAAGTGAGGTAGGAATGCTAATAAATTCACACTACTGAGCAAACATATTAACATTACCCCCACACAGGTTATTAAAGTAATTTTACAGATTCAGAAGAACTGAACAGGCAGTGGAAGAGACATTCATAATTCAAGAGCTCTAGACAGCGAAAGAGTTACGAACCCTATACGTTTTTAAAATGCTTCTGCATGTGTCACTTTGGCAAGGAAATCTCAACACAATTAAAACTATACTAGCACATCAATAGGGCTCAATTGAGAGCTGTGTACCTGCCTTTTACTAGGCCAGGGCTTTCTAGATGCCTCAGGAAGAAAAGGGAAATACGAAATTCACCGCTAATTAAAGGGAACCTTCTGTGCCTATGGACAAATGGTGACATTTCTAAAATATATATAAAAGAAACACATTTTCAAATCTCTGCCAAGAGTTTGGCTTTTTCACAGTCCCTAGAACTATTCTGTGTTTGTTTGGAAGTTACAGAGCTATTCTGTTTGTGATTAATAGTTTGCTTTCCAGTACAAATAAGTCATTAAGAAGGGTAGGGTGGGGCACAGAGAGAAGTGACAGGATAGGAACTGGCTCCGAAACAATGCAAGTAAAAAATTCAGACCACATTTTTCAACCTTTCATTCCATTGCTTATTTACCCAAGTGAGGTTCCCTGCCTGTCTCTCTGGGTGACTTCAACATGACCCTTTAAGTGAAAAAACTCATTGGGACACCACATCAGAGGCCCTTTCTCTACTTCCTTTCCCCTAGCTGGGCTTTTTGTACCTTGAAAACTCAGCTAATTCATGATTAAGAAAAGAATCTGGAAAATTATGGCACAAAAGCAGCCAGGAGGCATGAAGAAGCTGCTTCAGCAGAGCTCCTGCCCTTGCTGGGGTACCCCTGTGACACTCCAGGGTCGCCCCCAATAGGCTGTAGTGCCATTTTGTGATGCTTCCAGCCAGCCATCTTTCTCCAAGCAGTGCCATCCTGTTTCGTTGGTTGTACGCTGGAGTGGAGGAACTGACAATACACCATTTACCCAGGGAGAGTCACTCCCTGTACAACAGATGTCACCAGGAAAAAAAAAAGATACCAGAACACAAGGCTTGTACATGGCTGAGCAAACACTGAACTTTGCACCTGAATGAGCATCTGGGTTTGAGAGACCCGGCAAGACCCACCCACATCCCCAAACATGCACTTACCCAACCACAGCACAACTCTCCCCAAGGGCCCCGAGAGAGCTAAATGGGGGAAAGGCAGCCAGCATCCAAGCTCCTCACACCAGGAACTTCCTCTGCCATTGCTTCTGGCTCAGGTTTCCAAAGCACTTTCACTAAGGGTGAGGAGGGAACCTCCCACAACAACCCCCTCGTGCCAGGAAACCTGAAAGAATCTCTGCTTTCACACTCCAAGACACCAGGCACCAAGATTTCCATGGGGAAAGACATAGCAGTCCGTGAAATCAATCATCATGGTCACTGGGCACCAGCCAAGGGACCAACATGGCGCTGAACTCTACGGGGGACACATGGGACTTTTAAAGCATGGTCCATGTCTCCACCAAGCCTACAACCAACCCAGCTGGGGACCATGATTGGCTTATCACCAAGTAGATGGAGAGTTTCATGGTTTGCTCTTGCCACTGGCCCATGAGCTCCTGCAGGGCAGGGACCACATCTCACTGATCTGCTATAAGACACCAAAAAACAAACAACAGAAATGAATGAAAAAAATAAATGAATGATTGATTTTTTAAGAAATCAGAAAATAACAAGCACAGGGTAAAAAGGCAGAACTGTTAGTTGGTTTGGAAATCCCAGCTTTGCTGCCAATTCAGGCCATTCTCCACTCAGTGACTTAGAGAAATCAGACAGGGGAGTGGCAGAAAGTGGAACAAATGTGGTCTCTTTTCTCTAAGTCCTCTCAGAATGCCCTCCTACTCCCCATCACACCTGCATAATGCCATGTCCATCTTATCCTGAGCATCTATGTTTGGGGTCACTCAGCCTGGTTGCAATCAGAAAGGTAAGGCAGGACAGGATTAGTGGGAGTACTACTAAGAAATGAAAAAACAGAGGTTTATTTTAGCTTGTTCTACTTATGGTTCATTGACTTCTGCCCTGAAAATAGCTCCAAAAGACTCCCAGGGGTCAGCCAAACACTAAGTTCACTGCAGGTTTTCTCACTATGAAACTAATAAGCCTTAAAGGCTCTGTGTTTGTATTTTAGGTGCTACCACAAGAGGGATGGAGGAGGAGAGTTAATATGGCCCATAGTAGACTCTTAATAAACATGGTTGAATGAAACTGAGACACACAATAGTAACTTAGAAAGTTAAATAATTCAGTAAGAGACACACCATCAGCATGAGAACTACTGTCATTACACCAAGTGGTGACAGGAGCAATGAGTGTTAAAAATTCACCTAAAGGAGCAGCTGGAGTAGGGGTGGAGGGATTGGGGACAGCTTTAAGCAAAGGGTAGGAATCAGCTGGTCAGGGAAACATGAAAGAAGGGCATTCCAGGCAGGAAGAATATGGGGGGTCCAGGGGTGCAGCAAGTACATGAAGTGGTAGAATAAAGGGCTCATGGAGGGAAGTCGAGGAAGCTGAGATGGGATGCGGGAGAGACTATAAGGATCTAAACAGCACAAAATGAACATCTAACCCTTGCTCCTGCTCTTCTCCTGCCAACTGGTCCTCTTCCACGTTTTCTGTTTAGTGACTGTGCCACTGTGGTAGAGATTGCTGGCTGTCCCCTGATTATCTACAACGATGTGTGGCCATGAGACTCAGTTGTGACCCTTGGGATGTAAGCAACTTCTGGGTGGTGACCTTGATGGGAAAAATCTAGAATGTGAACATAGTAGTGAGCCAGCTATAACCATGCTAAGGACAATGGTCTAGAGATGACAGGGCAATAAAACAGAAGGATTCTAGAAGTACAATGCCATGAGACCACCAGATCAGCCCTAGAGTGCTTACACTTGGACTGAGACGAGAGCAATCCATTTCCCTCTTAGCTACTCTTGAGTCCTGTTTTAACGGCCAAACCTGTGTCATAACTAAAACAACCCTTATTCATCCCATTTCCAAGCCAGGCACTCAGGTGTGATCCTAGACTCCTTCCTCTCTTTCCCACAACTTATCTCTCACCTAGTTCTTCTGATGTTAATCTGTATCAATCACTCAAACTTGCCCTCTGTACTCCATCTCACTGCAACAGCCAAGGATGACATGATCTACCCACACCTACTCTGACCTCCCCCAATCCATTTATCCACACTGTAGCCAGAGTGATTTTTTTCTAGACACAAATCTGATAAAAGTCCCCTGATTTAAATTGCCAATGTTTCCCACTGTTCTTAGGGTAACAGTAAAAATCTTTATACACACCTTACAAGGCTCAGTGCGGTAATCCCTACCTGCCCCTCTTATGCCACACTCCATACCAACCTTCTACTAGTTCCTAATGCTTTCTCCTCCCACAGGGCCTTTGCACATGCTGTTCCCACTGCCTAGAATGTTTTTTCCTCCCCTCTCCTTGTTTAGATAAGTCCTACCTATCCTTCAGATCTTAACCTAATATCCTGCTTAGAGAAGATGACTCCCCCTATTGCTACAGACGCTATTACATGCATTTATCCTATGAGGCTATCTTACAATATCTCCATTTGTTACTGGCCAAACCTTTGATATGACTTATTTTTCCATTAATCTAATAAAATATGAAGTGAATTTTACATTTAGTTGATTCATGCCACTTCCTCCCTGCCCCATCCCCCCAGCCCCACCCACGACTGAAAGCTCAGCAAGGGTAGAGACATCCTTGTGTTGAGCTACCTCCTGAATCTCTAGCACCCAGCATAACGCATGGCACATAGAGGTACTCAACAAATATGGGGTGCAGTGGCTCAGGCCCATAACCCCAGCACTTCAGGAGGCCGAGGCAGGTGGATCGCTTAAGCCCAGGAGTTCAAGACCAGCCTAGGCAACATGGTAAAACTCCATCTCTACAAAAAAAAATACAAACATTACCCAGGCACTACTCAGGAGGTTGAGGTGGGAGGATCACCTGAGCCCAGGAAGGTCAAGGCTGCAGTGAGCCGTGATTGTACCACTGCACTCCAGAGCCTGAGTGGTAGAATGAGACCCTGTCTCAAAAAAAAAAAAAAAAAAAAAAATGGGATTAATAAATAAATGACCTAACACACAAATGAATGAATGGATGGCCCTAGTATCTTCAATTCCTTATGCTTCATTAATACCTCTTATTATCTGGTATGTGACTAATCAAATACCCTGACACTTCCAGGTTGTTGACCTTTCCAAATGAAGCCAAGACTCTCACAACTGAATATGGAATAAATATCCCGTCTCTTCTCCCTCTCTCAGGTTCTTCCCCCATAAAGACAACCTACTGTGTGAGTGTAGTTTCTTGTATACTTTATTCCCAATATAACTACTGTAATATCAAAAAAAATCCCAGAGGAACTGAGTATCACTAGTACTTAATGACCCATTAGACAGCCACCTTGATGCAAACCAGAAGGTGGTTAATGCTCTAACAAACTGATTCTAAACCAAGGTAACAGAGGGTGACAAAGGGATTGCAGCTTCTATAAACCAGTAGTCATGGTTTATAACACTAATATTTTATTAACCTAATGGAAAATAGGGCATACCAGATTCATGACCAATTATAAAGCAAGACAAGTAAATCGTGGGGGGTGTGGCCAAGTTCCCCCTAAATGTCTGAGTCCATAGGCCTAATGTCATTTGAATCCCCGTATTTTTCTTTTAAACATCCACCACCACCCCTGCCCTGTACACACATACAGCAGCAACAGTCTCCAGCATGAGAAGCCACAACGCCCAAACTGCATAATGCAGTGTTCTAGAAGGAGCCAATGAAACGTCTCTAAAAGTCAGCTGGCTTCACATTCAAGTGCAAACTTATTTTTTAAAGAAGACAAGCACAATTGCAGTACCTGTAATAAAAAATACAAAATAAAAAACAGGCTATCAACTAACAGTGGGCAGCCTCATGTCCAAAATGGACATTCCCTAGAGAATGCAGTCCCTGCCTGGCTTTTGCACTTTTACATGGTGAGCATTAAAAAGGCTTCATGCACCTGTTGCCATCTCACCCTACCACAGATGCTTCAGTGTTTTGAGTCTCAGGTTCAATGTGAGAAGGGGAGCAAATGATACAAATAGGTGCTGCTGTGGGTCACAGGGTGGTTTGGGCTGTGCAGGGGGTGTTCAGGCCACACAGGAAAGAGAAGAGAAGGTTGCCTCTACCTGGGGACTGCAGGACTGGACAGGGAAGAACAGCACCAGTCAGGACAAGAAGGAGGAGAAGTGTGCCTGCCAAACTCCCATGACATGGAGGTTTGTTTACCTATATAACAAACCTGCACGTGTACCCCTGAACCTAAAATAAAAGTTAAAAATAAACAAATATAAAATAAAGAGAAAGAAGTGTGCACCCAGTAGTGCCTCAGGAGGCCTCTGAACCCTTTGGAAGAAACAGCAAGAGTAAACTTAAGACCATGCTTGCACCTGAGTTCAAGGGCCAACCAGGCCCTAAGGCCAGGATCAGCTAGAGGTGAACCTGACATGAGTCATTCCCAAAGACATTTATTGTACCAGATTCTTCCCAAAGAAACACTGGTGGTTTAGCTAGGGCTGTTCCTCTTCTCTGTGTAAGAGTAAACAGAGGCCCATGGGATTGGCCCCATTAATTCAACTCAGAGATCAATAAAAAAATATCTAAAAGGCAAAAAGGTACATAACTTGTTCTCTGGACTGGTTGGGTCAACAATAATCCTCTCCCAAACTATGCCCAACAACAGGGAAATGGTGAAATAGATCACGAACAACAGTCAGTGTTGCAGAAGCCATAGGGCTCACCCCTGTGCTGCTGCTGTCCTCCTCAGCTTCCTAGGCACACAGTTGGACTTAATTTCCCAGCCTCCTTTCAGGAACAGGCTTACCAATGAAATGTGAAAGAAAATGAGGTGTGTGACTTTTGGGCTAAGACAGTTAAGAGTGGCATGCCTTCTCCATGATCTCTTTCCCCACTTACCAGAACTGAGACAGCTCCAAAGAAAGAGGGGAGAGCAGAGCCACAAGAGGAACACAGCCTGGGCCCCTGAATGGTGGCAGGACACACAGTTCCCCTCCCGACCTCCCTGCACTTCACACACACTCTACTTTCAATTTAAGGCAGCACAAACAGGCTAGGTACAGTGGCTCATGTCTGTAACCCCAGCACTTTGGGAGACTGAGGTGGGAGGATCACTTGAGGCCAGGAGTTCAAGACCACCTTGGGCAACATAGTGAGACTCTGTCACTAAAAGAAAAAATAAAGAAAGCAATAAATAGACTTGGATCATGTTAAGTCACTAAGACCTGGGAGCAATTTTAAATAGCAATATCTTCCCTGACTAAAAGAATAATTCAAATGTCATTAGCATCTGGTCTGAGACCTATTTTGGTTATGTATATTTGCAGTGCAGATATACCCTCTTGATTATTCTGGACTCTGGTTATAGTTAATATTTGGTTTATATTCTCTCCATTGGGTTATTGAATCAAAATTAGTATAAAAATTTCACCATAGAAAGCCCTCAATATGGAAAAGCCACCAGCAAACATTCACAAGATGACCTCATTCCACGTCTATAAACAGGCCCACACCACCTGCCTTTCCGCTCCTTCTGGCCTCTCTTTCAATAGACAGGATGCACAAGGAACCCAATACTTTTACAGACCTCTTAGGTCAGTTAACAGTAAGAAGAAAAAAAATCATTTAAACACACACCAGGAAAGTGTGGGAGCAACCGGGAACACATTTTGCAAGAGTATAAATATGAATTCCTTTCAATGGAACAAGTTGTCATCTACTCCCTTGTCTGAAACTACCAATTAAAAATACCAAAGAAAGAATTGTACATATTCAGGACTATTATCATTGATTAAAACAGAGTAAACTGACTCCCACTGGGGTAATAGGTGGGAAAAAAAGGCATTTTAAAAGAAAATAGTATCCCAACACCTTGATTCTCTGAAGTACCCCACAAGGCACACTTTGTGGTAGCTAAAGCCTAGACTTGCATTCCTTCAGAGATGTCATAAATGACTGACACCTGCAGTGGGAAAGTCTGTGTCTTGAAGCAGAGACAACATGAAAAGAAGAGACTTGAGAATCTGTCCAGGAGACTGACAACAGGTTGCAGAATTCCATTCTGGAGTTGGGGAAGCCTACTATCCAAATAAACAGATTTGGATAGGCTTTAGTTCTGTGTCCCCACCAAATCTCCTCTCGAACTGTAATCGAGGGAGGGACCTGGTGGGAGGTGATTGGATCATAGGGGTGGCTTTCCCCCATGCTGTTCTCATGATAGTGAGTGAGTTCTCACAAGATCTGACAGTTTTATAAGGGGCTCTTCCCCCTTCGCACACTCTCTCCCTCCTGCCACCATGTAAGACGTGCCTGCTTCCCCTTCTGCCATGATTGTAAGTTTCCTGAGGCCTCCCTAGCCATGCAGAACTATGAGTCAATCAAACCCCTTTCCTTTATAAATTACCCAGTCTCAGGTAGCATCTTTTTTTGTAGCAGTGTGAAAACAGATGAATATACTCACATTACTAAGTATTTACTGCACATCTACTATATCACTTGAATACCTGTTGTAGAAACTGAATTTGACTATTTCAGAGCTGAAAGAATTCTTAAGAGATCATCTATCACTTCTCAGCTATGAGACCCTTGCTTGACTCCTCAGCCTCAGTTTCTTCTATAGAGCAGAGATAATAATATTCTTCACCCTATGATAAGATTCTGAGAATACTATTATCTGACAGATGCAAAGCACTTAGCGAAGGTGGGCCCACAATTTATCTTAGTAGTCATCAGAAAAAGAGTTACCATTAGAAGGGCTCAGTTGTGTGTGTGCATGTGTATTAGCAGTGTTCCAGAAAGGTCTGGGTGTCACTGGAAGACTCCTGTGAGGAGCAACAGGGGTTCAATCAGGATGGTCTCCAGCCCCCTACCTCAGTCAGAAGCAGCTCAGTGTGAGGCTATTTGACATATTAGGGTTCCACATAACACATCACTCAACTAAAGGGTTCTATTGCCTAGCAGGAAAAAAAAGGTAGAAAACACTGATTTAAACCCTTCCTCCCTTTTCTCAACCAATGAGGAAATGAGGTGTTGGAAAACAGAAGTTAATCTAGGTTTCCTGGCTCTCAGCTCAACTATCTTTTCATTGAATCAGGCCAGAGCTGAGAACGGGAAGGAATCAAGTTTCTTCTTCCAGCCAAACCTGGGGATCTGGTCTCTAGACACCTTGGCTCTAGACACCTTGGTACCTTAGGGGAGAAAGCAGTGTTACCCATCACTGCCTCCTACTGAGGTGAAAACAATCCCTCCTATGACCACCCCAATGCTGTTGTGAGCACCTCCCCACACACTGTGTCAGAGGAGGCTGTCTACACACTGAAGGCACTGCTCAGGCCAACTCCCAGCCCAAGTTTTGGTACTGGAAGAATCATAGTCCCGATTGTGGCTTTAATTATAACCACAGTAGCCAGCAGCTATTAAGCATTTGCTTCTTGCCAGGCACTATGCTAAGCACTGCACACACCTTACTTCATGTAAACTTCAGGACAGTTCTGTGAAGTAAAGTGCTATTATCATCTCCATTTTTCAGAAAAGACAGTCAAGGCCCAGAGAATAAGCACCTGGGCCTGCTCATCCTGCTGGGGAGTACGAAGCCAGACGCTCACCCCAGGCAGCTTGGCTTCACTTCCCATCCTCTCTTCACTAGTCCACATATTGTTCCCCAATCGCAGACCCACAAACCTGGAAAAGATACACAGGCAGGGAGAGATGAATTCCACGGACTAGGCAAGGATAGCTGTATTTTAGGAAGCAGGGACAGGAAAATAACTGGGAAGCTAGAAGACTTTTGAGTTAGAAACTGCACATCTCAAGCAAGCTGGGATGCAACACAGAAGTGTAGCATCTCTTTCCTCAATCTGGAAAAATGATCAGGAGGAGGAGAAATTTCAGAGGGTGTCTAGATTCCAGGCTCCAGGCTGTCTCCATCACCTCGTTCTCCACCACCGGCCTTCCCTCCTGCCTCCAGGTTCCCAGCCTGTGCATCCAGATCAGCACCTTCTCACCTGGTCCTGCACACAGTAGGCACTCAAACACATACCCTCTTTCCACTTGCTTTTTCTCCACCCATAGCGCCTCCTCCAGTTCATCCTCCCAAACCAACTCACTCCCCCTTTAGGCTTCTGAGAGGGAGAGGATTCGTGGAAGGCCACATCCCTGCTAATACTTTGCCAACTCACCCCATCCTCCCCACCCCTTTATATTCCCCCATTATTCCTGGATCAGTTTCCTCACCCTGTGCTAATTCCTCTCCCTCTCCAGTGTTTATACTCTTCAGATATTTGCAGGCCATTATGGTGTACCCACTTAGTCAAGCAGCACACATTAAATTCTTTTCATCTTTCCTCATAAATCAATCCCTTAATCCTTCCAAGCCCTTTAATCGTACTAGCTGCTCCTCTCTGAACTCCATCCAGTTTCCCCAAGTCTCTGATAATGTTGTGACACAGGGCTGGATGCAAGGTTCCAGCTGCTGACTCACCAAACTCCTTAAATGTCAAGGGACTTGATGCACACACACGCACGCATGCACACGCAAACACTCATGTGCACACACACGTGGCTCCATCTGGGAGGTGGAGCTCCCAGCTCCCAGAATACAGCTATCCTTGCCTAGTCCGTGGAGCACCCTTCCTGCAGCCACAATATCACAAGTGACTATGGGTATCTATATGGACATGGATGCTCTCAAGCATTTTCGTGCCATACAGAACTTAAAGGGGGAGAAAAAAAAAAGCTGCAGAAAGTTTTATAGCCCCATAAGATTTTGACTAGCTATTCCCACACATTCCCTAAATATAGAGATAATGCCTCTGAGATCAAAGGGGACTTAGGGACCAAGGAAAATGTCATACTGGAGCACCACAGGCAAATTAAAACCACAATGAGACACCATCATACACCCAACAGAACGCATACAATGAAAAAGACTGACAACACCAAATGTTGGTGAGGACACGGAGCAACCAGAACTTTCATACTTTGTTGGTGGAAGTAAAAATGAAACAGCCACTTTGGGGAAAACTGGAAAGTTCTTATTAAAACTAAACGTGCATCTCCCCTAGGACCCAGTAGTTTCACTCTCATGTATTTGCTCAAGAGAAGTGAAAATATATATACAAACAAAGGCTTGTATATGTGTTCACAGCAGCTTAATACCTAAAATCTGGAAACAGCTTAAGTGACATTCAACAGGAGAATGGGCAAAGACCAGTAGATGCATACAACAGGCTATTCAACAACAAGAAGAACCAAACTACTGGTACATATAACAGGAACAAATTTCAAATGCATTGTGCTGATGAAAGAAGCCTCACGTACACAAAAATATATACTATATGATCCCAATTGTGTGAAGTCGTAAAATAGGCAAAATTAAGCCATGGTGGAAAAGAAAAAAAAAAAGAGTGATTGCCTGTGGAGCGGAGGGAGCAGGGATTAGCTGGGAAGGGACATAAGACAACTTTCTAGGTTGAGATCAGGATTTACACTTTGATAGGGGTTTGGATTACACAGGCATGTATTTATCAAAACTCACAGAATGGTACACTTAGGGTTCATGCATTTCTCAAAAAAAAAAATATTGAACTCTAGAAAATAATAGGCATGCTGAGTGTTCAGGGTGAGGGATACTGATATCTGCAACTTACTATGAAATGCATGAAAAAAGCAAGATGGATTGATGGATGGCTAGAGGTGAAATAAAGCAAGCAGAGCAAACGTCAATGGAAGAACCTCAACAGCGGGCACATCCATGTGTCCACTATACAATCCTTCAAACTTTTCCATATGATAGAAATGTTTCATTATAAAATATTAGACTTAAAAAAAAAAAAAACACTGGATCTTTCCATTCTTGACGTCTTGGAAACCATGGAGCTGTGAATGCCGCCCTGACATGTAGCATGATTTTATCATCTTATCACTATCTCAACCACCTGCTTTATTCTGGGTATGGCCAACTCTCCCAGTCACCCTTCCCCACCCATGCATGTCTTTCATTCCCTTTTCTTCATTCTCTGTCAATCTCTATATCCCTTTAAAGAAAAGAAAAAAAAAAATCTAGGCCAGGAGTTCTTAACCTATGATTCCTGAGGGGAGAGGGCAGGGGGTGGGGTCCACAGGTCATATATACACATATGTGTATAGACCCGTCATGTATACACATATGTGTATAGACCCCTCATGTATATACATATGTGTATACACCTTATGTATAAACATACGTGCATTTTTGTGAGAAGTGGGTCCATAGCTCTCGTAAGATTCTCAGAGATCTATGGCCCAGAAAGGCTCAAAGTACAGCTTGAAGTCCTCTTCAACTGCACTTCCAAAAGTATGCTAGGTCAATTCATGCTTCCAATTTAGAAACCACCTGTGTTTCCAGTTATAAAAGCACCTTCTCATGGTGTACCCATCTTACATAAAGGGAAAAGGGGGCTGCTTGAAAAATAATCCTGTGTTCCTGAACAACACCTCTAGCCATGCACAACAAGATGAGGGTTATTAAATGTAAAATAAAACAAATAATAAAATTAAGATATAGACTATTGCTCAAGTTTTCAAGTTTTTGATCATAAAACAAATGAAACATTTACTAAGCGCTTAGCATAGTGATTGCTTACAAGAGAAATTAACTTTTGTTGAGGACCTACTATGTGCTAAGCACTTTACATATGTTCTCATTTAATTTCATTCTCCATTGAGTTATATCTCACTAGCCCTGTTTTATAGATTTTTTAAAAAACCACTGAGCCTCAAATAAATTATCCCCCAAAAGTAATCTAGCAAGAGGATTTGAACCCAGGTCTCTAGACCTCCAAAGTCCAATCTCTTCAAAGCCTCTTTAAGCAAAAATTTCATGTACCACAATCATAGTTCCTAGATCTCTGTTTAAAACTTCTGGATTTCAAATATTGTCTCACTAACTGTAAAAGTGCTCAAAATGACCCAGAGGTACAAACATTCCAGAATGTAAAAATTATCTGCTCAGACTACCCTCTGTCTTCAGAGGTAGCACAGCTCATCAGATTACATGTCCCAATTCCTGACTTGGAAAACTCCACTGCTGCCAAAGGACAGACAGCAGATGGGCTGACGTGTAAGAAGGGACACAGCAATGTCATCTGCAACATCATCCTGCCTCAAAGCACCTTTGTGCTCAGTGGAAGGTCCTGTCTTTCCTAGAGCTTGGGGACCACCACAAGTAGCACCACCTGGGTTTGTAACAGCTGGGACTATAAAAATCCAGCCACCCCGAGGCATTGCCTTCATCTTCTATCTGAGAATTCTTTAAAGTTAGTCTGTTCACAGGAGGGTGGATGTATGACACTGGCCTTGACTTTTGGATTCCAGGGACTTCTATGAGGTAAGGTGTATTCATCCCCATAAGTGGCAGGACTCGGGATCTCAAAGGGGTTGCCCTTTGGCCCAGCTGCCTGCAGGCAAGAAGGGGAGGGAAGTTTCTAGAGATAAGTGACAGTCATGATCCAACGAAAGGCAAAAAGCTCAGAAGCTTCCAAGAACCATTCCCAGCTCTTTGGTCACTTTTTCCTCTGTACGGCAGGCCTTGATGCTTTAGCTGCATGAAAATGTTATGCAGAGGAGAAATGAAGACTTGGCACTCAAAAAATGGTCCCCTCTATGCCTACCATCTTAATATCGATAAAAGCAGGTTAAAACAAACATCAAGGGAAACCTTGAAAGGGGGAAAAAAAAACATAAAAGGCCTGTCTGAGAAATGTATAGAACTAGGGAGGGGCATTTCAACTACAGCTTAGAAAATAGAAGGGAGGGAGGGAGGGAGAAGGAGACAGAAAGAGAGAGAGAGAATATAATAGATGAATGAATTGATAAGCAGAATCTACAGGTGGCCTACCCCAATATCCATTCTCCCCTTCTCCCTCAGGAAAAGAATCTCAAATTTTAGCAGAGCACATTGCCACCCAGGTAAAAGACTGCAATTCTCTGCCTCCTTTGCAGCTAGGTGTGGCCTTACATCTGGACTGCTACATAAGATTTCTAAAAAGACTCCTTAAAAGGCAAGAGCAAATGTCCTTCTTTCTGCCTTTCTTCCTGCTGCCAGCCTGGAATGTGGACATGATGGCTGGACTTCTAGCTGCCATCCTGGACCATGATTAGTCTAAGACCCCATACCCTAGAGACAGCAGAGTTGAAAGCTGGAAGGAGCCTATCAGCCCTAGACTGTCAGCCTCTAGGCCTCTTTTACATGAGAAAGAAACAAACAGGCCGGGCACGGTGGCTCACGCCCGTAATCCTGGCACTCTGGGAGGCCAAGGTGGGTGGATCACTTGAGGCCAGAAGTTCAAGACCAGCCTGGCCAACATGGCGAAACGCCATCTCTACTAAAAATACAAAAATTGGCCCGGTGTGGTGACGTACACCTGTAATCCCATCCACTCCGGAGGCTGAGGCATGAGAATCTCTTGAACACAGGAGGCGGAGTTTGCAGTGAGTGAGATCATACCACTGTACTCCAGCCTGGGCAACAACAACAACAAAAAAAGGAACAAACATAAACCTTATTTTAGCAGCTGGTAACTGGAGTCATCTATCCTATGCAATTGAATCTAATTCTAACTGATACAGAGAAGTGGATGGGTGAATACATGAATAACATCTCTTTAGGAAGTTGTTTCAACAACCGCTAGTGGAAACTACCACACCCCAATCACAGCTCTGGTCTCTAACTAGCCCCAACTACCCAGATTAGAAAGGATTGATTACCAGAAGTAACAGCCACCATATCTCTAAAGACAAGAAGTAAAAGACCACTATTTTCAGGCTACTAAATCAAAGCCATCATTTCAAGCAAATTCACCTGTTCAGAGTATTAGGTGGAAAGAAACATGGATTCATCATTAATTAGGCCTCAGCAGCCCCACTTCATAGCACATGAACTTTACAATGCCTATTTTCACTTAAAGAAAATTTAGACAGAGAATTGCGTGCTTTAAACAAGTAAATTTGGCTGGGCATGGTGGCTGACACCTGTAATCCCAACACTTTGGGAGGCCAAGGTGGGAGGATCACTTGAACCCAGGAGTTTGAGACCAGCCTGGGCAATACAGTGAGACCCTGTCTCTAAAAAATAATAATAATTTACACACACGCACACACACACACACACACACACCCACAAATTTCAGGCAAGTCAGTCAGGGAGAGTGAAGACCAGGAGCTACCTAATTAGATGATGGGGAATAAGAAATAGGAAACTGTGACTAGTCTTTCCAGGCACTGTTCTCCTCTGAGTTATGACTGAGTGGGATAAAGAAAGCTTCCTTGAAATAATTTCCAAGACCAAGCCTGCACCCATGGGGATGTCTCACCACACACGTAATTCCAAGGCCACAGTCAGCAGTTACCCAACAGCAGGGAAGATGAGACCAGTGTTCCAGGAGGTACCGAATTTTAAGGATGTGACTTAACCATCTCAACCAAGAGAATGACAGGGTATCTTCCATTACACCTCCAACGGTCACAGCTTCTCCCTAGCACTCTTCAGAAGCGTGGCTTCAGAGCATGGCGGCCCATCCTGTGTCAGTCCAGGGATTGAGAGAACATACCTTCAACCCACAAGGACTGTGGGGGCTCCCTCAGCTTCCCATGTGCCATTTTCCCATTCTGATTTCATAGACTTCACACACACACACACACACACACACACACACACACTCCAATCTCAACCCTCCATGGCTCTCTCTTCACGGAGATCCCAGAGAGCCAAAACTTATAAGAATTCCGCTCACTTCCCAACCTGGGAAAACTTGTTCTCCAAGGATATCCAGGAAGGGAAAGACATATCTTAGGATCTCAAGGTTGGATCTTGGTGATAAAGTTTTAAATTGCTGTCCATTATTAATCTTAAACTCACAGCAGTCAGCCCTGAGATGTGCAATTATAACAATTCATAAAAACAGCCCCTTTGTTAGTTGCTCTTGAAGAGCTTTTGAAATATAATTGCAATGCAGTGCAAAGTAAAATAAAAATTCAGATTTTCTTTTACTGAGGCCATGAACAATACTGTCCTTTTTACAGCAGCGGAAAGCCTCAAGACATCCGTTATATTCCTTCAATGAGCCTTGTTCAATAAATGCTAAGCCTTGAAGCTTTTAAATGTATTAAAGTGATTATGATATCATCACTCCAAAGGCACTTCAATAGAACATTAAGACAGAAACAATTTTCCTCCACACAAATGGCATAACAGTAACAAAAAGTTGATTAAATGCACATTGTATCAAAAATATTTTTGGTATTTATAGACATATGTAGATAACACTAACTGTAACCCACACCATGGGCAGGGAAGAGAAGAGAAAATAATAAAAGCATTAAGGGGAGAGCAAATTTTAACAATAAATCTTCAAAACTTAAACTGTGGTTTGACTGTGACTTTGCTTGTGGATTTATAGTCAAAGTCGCACTACATAAAAGAGACTAAGGCTCAAAATTAATGAATTCTAGAAGAGAACAAGTCTTTCTTTTCTCTTCTCATAAGCCCAAATATATTCCCCACTCACATATGCCATACTTCCTTAAATGCCTGAATGTGACGACTGGCAGGAAATGTGAATCAATTTATTTAAAACTTCATTTAACATACTGCAGGCAGGCAATGACTCCACAAGGGGCAGATACCTAAAGCGTCAAACCAGGAGGTGTAGAGAGGTTAGGAAGGAGGCCAAGAGGTGGGGTCAGAGCAAAACCGCAAGATGTAAGATTCTCTTTGTTGCAGGCTCGTTACAGAATGTTCTTAGCACAGATAAGGGGATTATGAATTCACATGTGAATTTATCCCCTATTAAACTTTCAGCAAAAGGGTCAGTTGGCTGGAATGGCAAAGCCAAGGCACCATGGTCACATGCCAAGGCAGAAATTACTTGTAGGCTCTCCTGACAGATGTAAGAAAAAGGGGACGTTTCAGCCCTTTCTCTGAGTGTATCTACATTAACATCTACATCTGCTCAGTTCTGTGTCCTGCTATTTTGCTCAGCTTTATCTTGAGGGCACCATTCCCAAGGCATTTAAAACTTGACCACACCCCTTTCCATGGTAGTTATTTTTTGTAACAGCTGTTTATATAGTAAGGATATCAACCCTATGCTTGTCATAGTTGTTACAAATATTTATCAATTGTTTTGCCTCTTACATTTGCTCATGGAGTTTTATAAGATGAAGGAGTTTCCCATCGTGAAATTAAGAAAGAGGAACATATTCCAAGGAACAAAGGGAGGCCTCAGGGAAGACAGAGGAAAAGACAGCACATTCTCAAACCAGTCAAGACCAAATCCCTACATCTGACCAAGTGCCACTCAACTTGTCTTATCCCCTAGGCCAAAGAGAAAGTGTCTATGTTTCTCAGTGGAAAACACTCTATAAACAATGCTGACTACACAAGAAAAGCCACCGACAAGGCCTTTCATTACCCAACTTGGGGCCCTTGTGATTTTCTTTATGGGAGAGTATCCTTGTCCATCACTCCAAGCACTGCTCCCTGGCCCTGGCGGCTTCTTAAACCAGCTCAGAGAAAGTAATACACAACAAAGGGCCAAGAAAAATGGGAAATAAAGACCATACAGTGGGTGACAAGTTCCCCCACTCAAGCAACTAGCCAGTGCCGCAGGCCAGAATTGATTTTCTATAAGACATCAGAAAGGATTACCTCTCCCCCACAATACTGCCCAGGGGGATGGAGTGCAAATCATAATTAATTCAGGCAAATTCAATTCTGAGAGTCCGAGTGACAAATACTTTCCTTATAATATAAAGCACAGTCTCAAAACATCTTAAAACAGTTGGTGGGAGCTATAGCAACACACTCAATGCAATAATGACACGAAGCTACACAATAAAATGCCTACAACCAAATAATAATTCTTCCAAGTCAGGAAAGAATATTCTTTTAAAAAATAAATTCAAGCTTCAAAGAAAATGCATTTCCATTAATAATGCTGCCTCTCCTTCCTTCCTGATGGTATGGGGTAGGTGGGAGTGGAGGTCAATTTAATTCCTTAACTATCTTCATCCACTAGACCCACAAAAAATATTCTCTGTGTTAGGGGAAAAAAGTATTATTGTACTCCTGATACAAGGAATCAGATGGGAGAGGAGCGGCTGCTTCCATTGCCAATGTGACCTAAACCCACAAGAACCTAAAAACAGCATAACAGTCAACAGCCCATTAGCCACACCAGCAGAGGAGTATTAGTGATACCCATACTTCAAAACAAACAAAACACAATTTCTTCTTGGTTTCAGAGTCTAGACCATTGAGTGGTAGGGTCACATAGAGGGAAAAACATTGGATCAGGAGGCAGATATCCCAAAATCTAGTTGCAATCCCTGAACTAATCGACTAGAGGCCTTGGGATAATTAATGCCTCTCTGGAGGGCCTGAGTCTCATCTAAAATGAAATGGTTGACTTTCATGTCTCCATATGTTTGTTCAATTCCAATATTCTATAACTGTGTGATTATTACAATCTTCCTAAAGATATTCTGCTTAGAATTAGGTTAAATGAGTTTCTATTCCTTGACACCAACAGCTAGGCAAGGGTGAAAACATGCTGAGTGAAAAAGAAGCTGACATTCTAGAATTCACAATTAGAGGGTTAGCCCCAAAGCAGAAAATCAGAAGTTGACTGTGTGTGTGTGTGTGTGTGTGTGTGTGTGTGTGTGTGTACATGTCATATATGCACATACATATTCTTGGCCAAAATACTTCTCATCATCACTACTTTTTATTAAGTACCCATCAGGGAACACCTCTATTTAGTTAATTATATGTGTTCAGAAAGTTTGATAGGAGTAGACTTTGAAACCAGACGACTGACTCACATTCCAGCTCCTTGTGCAAGTTACATAACATCTCGGAGCCTCTATGTCTTCCATCTAGAGAGTAGGAAAGATAATAAACAGTGCCTTACACGTAGGATTATTGTAAGACACAAATGAGATGAACCACATAAAGTAGGCACAGTAATTGCCATAATCATTATTACTTACCATTACCACCACCATTACTGCCTCTATCAATATCCCATTGGGTTGTTGTAAGAGTTAAATGAGAACACATACGAACTATTGAGCACTAGTACCTGATACATAGTAGAAGATAATAAATATTGCCATTATTCTTATCACCCATGACATTCATCCATGGAACATTATTATACTATCCTCATCAAATAAGCTCATAGCATTTCTCTTAAGTCCAACCCTTGTTTTTCCCCAACAAGGACCATTTTCAGTGGAATGGTTCTAGCACTCAAGCCCCCTCAAGCACAAACTACAAACCCCAAACAATCTAACACTTCCTGGTGATAACAAAGCTTGGGGAGAGGAACCAAGGAGTATAAGTTGGAAGACTTATTTTCCTCCTCTGAAATGTAAGAAGGTAAGAGCTGATGAGCTCAGAGCCTATTTCAAACTCCGACATCGTACAATCCTACTTGCCAGGCCATTAAAAAGTGTGGCTCACATACAGGGCCCAACTTCCTCGCACACAAGTCTTAATGTTTGAGAATCCCAAATAAACAACTTGAAATCCAAAGGACTAACTTTCACATATAGCTGAAAGCTGTGGGGAATTGTTAGCAAAATCTGGGCTTGGCCCAATTTTGTTCTTCATATGAAATAATGAGATGAACATTTCTGGACACCAAGTCACAGAGACCAGTCCAAGAATTTTTCAGCTACCCCCTTTAGTTTCCTTAGAACAATATTCAGCAACACTCCATTTTATTGTCATCCTCAGCTACTGAAATTTCTTTTTTTTTTTTTTACTAAAAATCCACGGGGGTTGACATAGTTTTGCCCACAATGGGGTGACTGCCGCACAGTGAGATGTCCTAATTCTTTACTCCATGGTCGAGGCAGTTCAGCAAGGAGGTCCCTCTCTGCTTCTTACGAGCCACATGAAATAATAAGTAGGCATTACATGCTTCTTTGGTTGTAACCTATGTAATTTACCTTTCTGGGAAAGGTGCACAAGGTCGTAGAGGGACTCTTGTAAGAACTCATGTGAGGACTGAGATAACTCGTCACAAACGGTCACAGTTTGCCAATTTCAGTTGGTTCCCACAAAGGGAAAGAAAACTGTATGCTGAGGGTTAAGGGAGCTCTTGGCCATAAAGAGGAACACAAGTGACTGCGCTTCTGGGGAACAGGAAGGCAGTATTTTAGCACCCCCACCCAGTGCCCCTCCTTTCCATACCCACCCTCAGCCACAGCGCTGCCACCCATCTAAATTTTCCTTTGGCTTCAAGAAGGATGTTGCTGCTGATGCTAAACCTTTGAATAGCAGCATATTCCAGAACCACAGGGACAGTGACAGACACTCCCCTCCTCACCTCTGCCTCTTGCTTACTTAGGGCCTGGAAAGTGAGTCTCAAAAATCCAATGGGCAGAAAAGAGGAAATGAAGAAGAAAACAACAATGCTAACTTTTTATCCTTATTATTTAGTTACTTTATTAGAGTTTTCCTAACTCCTCTGCATAAAGGGAAGGGTAAGCCAGAGAAAACTAAGTGGCTTTGTCATCAAAAGCCCTCAACACACTGGCACACAAACACCTGTCAGCGCAAAAGATGCCTCTTTATCAAGCCTTCATACTACCAGGAGCCAAGCACACTCTGAGCTTTCAGACAATTTTCTTCCAATGTTTTGAAGTCCCTTTCAGTTCACATGAAGGCTAACGATTTCAAAAAGGTGGGGAAAAGAAAAGATAAGTTCTTTTTTTTAAGAAAAAGGAAAAGATACTGTGCCGTGATTATGAAGTCCTAAAAGCCTTTTAGCTGACAGCATAGGCTTTGTTGAATAGCCTCTAAGAACCTCCACTGAGAGATACAATTCAGCAATAAAATACAGGCAGGGCATACACCATTTAGCATCCTCAGCCTCCCAAATTCAGGTACCCCATTTTATGCCGTAAGTCAGGTTTCTCCCTCAATAGCCCTTTGGAACTCTCAAGGTCCAGAGTGGCATCAAACCAACTGACACGAGTTGATACATCACGTGCTGCCAACAGAGAAATTAGTCTGTACCAAACTCAGCACAATCCTGCGGTTCAAACTAGAATTTCAAAAATAGCAGAAGTAGCTCAAACCCTCAGAGTGACCCATGCCCCATCTCTATCAGTCCACTCAGGATGCTCCATCCTCAGGGCCTGCATGGAGCGATGACTCCCCAGCTAACAAAGCCTGCTCTTCCAAGAGTTTGGCTGACCCTGCAAAGCCCAGGCCACTCACACACTCAGCACTTGGACACTGAGAGCGCTTGCATGAGACAGCACTGGCTTGTGGAGAGTTGTGGTCACAGCTCCATAAACCTACCTGTTATAATCTCAGTAGCTACTGCGCTGCCTGCTATTCTGCCCAGAACGCTGGGTTCTAGCTGTAAGAGAATAGTAATGAGGGGTGGGAGAAGAAACTGTGACCAAGATTGTACTTAAAAACCTCCCACACCTCCCACACATCCCAAACATGAAACCATGATTTCAACAGCACATGTAGCATTTGGCTTGGGTGTGTGAAATACCGGCTTTTGAGTGTTGGAGCACTCACCCCTATTTCAGACATACCTTTTCTCTGAAACTATTACACTCAGAGAGCTTCAAGTCCTGGCTCCAGACCCATCCATCTAACAACAGAAAGCATCTCTCAAGCTCCTTTCTGACATGAGCCCATCATTCACCATTTGCTGGTACACACAGTTTTTGCTGACAAAGCTCAATTACTAGAAAAAGCTCAGTAAGTAAAGCTGATTTGAAATAACTATATATTATGTGGAGGCTGGATGAGGAAAACTGATTTGAAGTCTAGAAAATCATCATATAAAGAGGCTCGAGAAAGAATTGCTTAATTATTTAAATACCTTCACTTCCTACCGACCACACATCATTTGATTTATCAACAGTGTTAAATATTTGGTAATTTACTGGGGTCATCTGACAAAACAACTCCATATAGCAAGTACATATCAGACATTGTAATTCTTCTGTTGAAATCCCTTCGTCTCCCTGATTAATGTTCAAATACTGAGCTAATGCTATCAAACTGAGGTGCATGCCAATTTCGGCTCTCCAGTAAAAGTGCAAAGCTGAGAGCACACCAGCAGGGTGGCCTGAAGAACAAATTATCACGTGCTATCCTCCACTGCTGCAAAGTAGTCTGATGAGATGGCTGAGATGGTCCCAACAAAGATGCTTATGCAGAGTCAACTGAATGGAGATAACTGGCCCCATGGGACCCTGACTCAACTGCTACAGCCATCATAGAGAGAAAGCCCAAGGAGGAGGGTGTGTGACTTCTCCCCAACATGCCAGACTCACCCTAGGCCCAACTTTGCTCATGTTGCCCCCCTAGACCAGAATGCTCCTTTACAAATTCTCTAGTTCCTAACGTCTACTTGCTCTTCAAGACTCATCTCCTGCATAAAGCTTTCCTTCCTTATCCCACCTCAAAATGCTCTCTCAGTCAACTCCTATGCACTACCAGCATTTTGTGGAGCAAGATCAAATTGTCTCCTTAATAAATTCAAGGTGAAATTTACATCCTCTACATAGAATCTGGAGTTCTTAGCATAATAATGAATAACAATGCCTCCGTAAGCACTGGGCCATGTTAAGTCAAGTGGATCAAAAACAAGAACTACAAGAAGTGTAATATCAATTCATCAGGATATCTGATAGATTTGGAATGCTATAGTGTGAAAATAAAGATACAATTTTTAAGTGCCTATTTATAAAACTTGACCATCTACTAAGTAATAAAACATACCTAAATTCCAAGAAGTAGAAATAATGTATATATAGATCACATTCTCTGATCACATTTCACAGAAATTTGAAAACACTCTCTTCAAAAACTTTTATGCAAAGAGAAAATTAAAATCAAAATCCCAAAATACCTAGAACACAAAAAATGCAAACACTGTGTATTAGAACCCATAAGACACAAATCAGTACTCAGAGGAAAACTCACAGCTTTAAATATGCACAGTTCTAAGCAAGAAAGAGTTAAAATGCTTAAATGAAGTGAGCAGCTCAAAATCAAAAAATAAAAATAAACAAGGAAAGCAAAGAATTGGTAGAGATAAAAACAATAATTAATAAGAAATTATAAAATAGTGGCTAGGCACAGTGGCCCACATCTGTAACCCCAGCACTTTGGGATGCCAAGGCGGGCAGATCACTTGAGGTCAGGTGTTTGAGATCGGCTTAGCCAACACAGCAAAACACTGTCTCTACTAAAAATACAAAAATTAGCTAGGCATGGTGGCATGTGCCTGTAATCCCAGCTACTCAGGAGACTCAGGCAGGAGAATCGCTTGAACCCGGGAGGTGGATGTTGCAGTGCACTGAGATCGCTGCACTCCAGCCTGGGCAACAGAATGAGACTCCATCTCAAAAAATATATATATATATACACACACACACACACACACACACACACACACACAATTAGCTGGGCATGGTGGCACCCACCTGTAGTGCCAGCTACTCAGGAGGCTGAGGCACGAGAATCACTTAAGCTCTGAAGGTGGAGGTTGCAGTAAGCTGAGATCATGTCACTGCACTCTAGCCTGGGTGACAGAGTAAGACTCTGTCTCAAAAAAGAAAAAGAAAATAGTGCTAAAAATAAATCCAGGCATTATTAAAATAATAGTCAACTACTAAACCAAAAATCAAGGAAAAGAGCAGAAAGTATAGTCAAAATAAGGATGTGAATGTATATAGAACCCCAGATACAGAATAAATTAAAAGACATCAAAAAGATGATTTTTCTCAACTTTATTCCAATATATTTGAAAACCCAGATAAACTGGATGTTATCCAGCACAATATAAATCATCAAAACTAAGTCCAGAAAATACTAAAAGTTTAAATAAACCAAGTGCTATAGCAGATATTGATAAAGTTAACAGAGATAACTAACAAATGCCTGGCCCCAAGTATTTTACAGGTAAGTTTTACCTATTCCTTCAAGGAATGGATAACAAATTCTATCTGAACGGTTTGTTCTAGAACATAGGAAAATATTTTAAATAGTTTTACTTTTCTATACTTACAAATATAAGTATAACATTGTATTAGTCTGCTCTGGCTGCCATGACAAAAGATCACAGACTAGGTTGCTTACACAAGAGAAACTTATTTTCTCACAATTCTAGAGGCTAGAGGTCCAAGATCAAGGTGCCATTAGGGTTGGCTTCCAGTGAGGCCTCTTTTCCTGGATTGTAGATGGCCACCTTCTTGCTGTGTCTCACACAGCCTCTTCTCTGTGCATATGAGGAGAGAGAGAACTCTCTGGTGTCTCTTCCTCTTCTCATAAGGACACTAGTCCTGTTGGATTAAGGCCCCACCCTTGTGACTTCATTTAACCTTAATTACCTTCCTAAAGGCCTCATCTCCAAATATAGTCACATTGGCAATTAGGGCTTCAACACATGGATTTTGGGTGAGAAACAATTCATATAATAAACACAGAACAAATCCTGAAAAATGCAGCACAGTAAAAGAAAACTCCAGCCAATTACTCTCATGAAAACCAATGCAAAAATCTTAAAATATTAGCAAATAGAACCTAGAAAATCATTAAATATTATATCACACTTCATAGAAATTTTAAAACCCTCTTTTCACAACTAAGTAGTGATATCACTACTAAGGGGGGTTTTTTAAGAAGATTTATAAGTACCTCAATATTAAGAAATCTAATATTGTTTATCCTATTAGTAGGTTAGAAAATCTGGGAAGGGCCAGGTGCAGTAGCACATGTCTGTAATCCCAGCACTTTGAGAGGCCAAGATGGGAAGACCGCTTGAGCCCAGGAGCTTGAGACTAGCCTGGGCAACATGGCAAAACCTCATCTCTACAAAAAATACAAAAATTAGCCAGGTGTGGTGGCCCATGCCTGTAGTCCCAGCTACTTGGGAAGCTGAAGTGGGAGGATTGCTTAAGCCCATGAAGCAGAGGTTGCAGCGAGCCATGGTCAAGCCACTGTACTCCAGCCTGGGTGACAAAGTGAGATTCTGTCTCAGAAAAAAGGGTGGCAGTGGGGAGGACCACATGGTCATGTCCATAAATGCCAAAAAAGCACTGAAGTTAAAGTAATACTACCTGAAAAATCATTTAAAAAAAAAAAAACCTCTCCATACTAGCCAATGCAATTAGAGAAGGAAAAAAAATGAGAAGCATAAAAATTAGAAAGGAGCAAAATGATTTTTTTCATGATACAATTATATGCTCCTAAATCCCAGGAGAATTGAAAAACTTTTAGAAAAGAGACAGTAGTAAGGTGGCTTATTATGAAATTAGTAATTTAAAAATCCAACTTTTACTCTTTATCTGATTTTCACTCATTCCATTTCATTCAATTAACTAGGACTTACAAGCCCTTTTATTTTTGCAAAGCACTTTTCACAATGCTATGAAGTAGGTATTAATCCTGTTATAAAGGTGCAGAAAATAAAGGTCAAGAAGGTCAAATCATTTTTCATGGTCACAGAGCTAGTAAATATGTGTTCTTTGACTCCAAGCCCTATATTCCTTCCCTATAACAAGGTATCTTTTCCCTCTCAAGATAGAGATATTAAATTCTATGGGTATTTTTGTCAACTCAGCCAAAATTAACTCCTAAATCAACAGCAGATCTTAAAGGCTTGATCTCTGTTTCTAACGTAGAAATTATCTATGAAAATGTACCTATTTGTTCATGGGGAAAATGATGAATATCATACACAGCAATCTATATAAAGAAATGATAGGTGGGGTGTGGTGGCTCACACCTATAATTCCAGCACTTTAGGAGGCTGAGGTGGGCAGATTGCCTGAGCTCAGGAGTTCAAGACCAGCCTGGGTAACGTGGTAAAACCCCGTCTCTACTAAAATAAAAAATTAGCCAGCTGTGGTGGTGCACACCTACAGTCCCAGCTACTCGGGAGGCTGAGGCACAAGAATCACTTGAGCCTGGGAGGTGAAGGTTGCAGTGAGCTGAGATGGTGCCAGGGCACTCCAGCTTGGGCTACAGAGTGAGACTGTCTCAAAAAAAAAAAAAAAAAAGAAGGGAAGGGAAGGGAAGGGAGGGGAAGGGAAGGGGAAGGGGAAGGGGAAGGGGAAGGGAAGGATAACTAAGCTGAAAATGTGATTAGCATATTTTTGCTTCGAGATTGCAAATGGAATACGTTTTCCCCATGATTCACACCACTCTATTGCAAACCAACATTTTATCAAAACTTCTTTTGTAAATTACAGAAAACATGCATTTCTGAAAAGCTATCATATTTGTTTCAGGTCAGTGAAGTATTATAATTGAATGTAAAATGTATTCTTATACCCCTGGCAGTGGGCTGATTTCGCCAGAACCAGTAAACTCCTAGGATAGGGACATAGTTGAGCTGACACAGACTCTACTCAGTCACTTAACAATTATGTGCTGCACATCTACCATGTGTCACACCCTGTGCAGGAAGCCAGGAAATATGCGCACAGTAACAGACCTGGGCGTACCTTCACACAACTTAAAATTTAGTTGAGAAGACAGACATAAATAACATCAATATATATAAAACTGCAACTATAGTGACTATCGAATCAGCCATCTACTGCCAAGATGATAGAGAGAAGTGTGAACCGGAGGTTGACTTGCAGGGCCGAGATTACCATGCCTCGCCTGGCGACAGAGACCCGTAAAAAAAGCTACACCAAAATTCAGTGGTCTAAAATAACAATCATTTATTCTCCTATATCTGCAAATCGGCTACAACTTGGCTAGGCTAGGTGGAACCCAGGTTGCAGACTGCAGGGCAGGCTTAGGTCTGCTCCACATGAGTTCATGGTGAGGTCCAGTCTCAGAACAGGCAATGGCAGAAGCTCAAGAAGGCCAAACAGAAGATGCAATTCTAAGGTCTAGCTCAGAACTGGTATGCTCTTCCCTCCACCTACATTTCCCTGGCCTGAGTAAGTTCCGTGACCATGCCTAACATCAGTGGTCAGGAGTATACACTCTGAGGGAGGCACTACAAAGCCACATGGCAAAGGGCACAGATACAGGGAGGAAGAATAACTAGGAACATAACAGAATCTGCCACAGCCATAAAAGAGAGGTGCATGATGTTATGAGAACACCTAACGGAGAGATTTGGTCATGTGAGGAAGGTCAGAAAAGACTTATCTAAGAAAGTGTAGCTGAAACTGAAATCTGAAAGACAAGTAGGAATGAAGCAGGTGGAAAGGTGGGGGTAAGAGACTTCCAAGCAAAGAGAACAGCATGTGCATAAGTCCCCATGGGAAAAGGAGACATGACCAGCTCAAGGCATTTAAGAAAGAATGGTGTGGCTGGGCAGAGAGAGGGAGAATGTGGTACAAGATGAAGAGAGATAAGGAAGCAGAACCATGTCAAAGAGTTTGCCTTCTGGCCGGGTGCGGTGGCTCACGCTTGTAATCCCAGCACTTTGGGAGGCCAAGGCAGGCGGATCACGAGGTCAGGAGATCGAGACCGCAGTGAAACCCCGTCTCTACTAAAAATACAAAAAAAAATTAGCCGGGCGTGGTGGTGGGTGCCTGTAGTCCCAGCTACTCGGAGAGGCTGAGGCAGGAGAATGGCGTGAACCCGGGAGGCGGAGCTTGCAGTGAGCCAAGATTGCGCCACTGCACTCCAGCCTGGGCGACAGAACGAGACTCTGTCTCAAAAAAAAAAAAAAAAAAAAAAGAGTTTGCCTTCATCCTAACAGCATAAAACCATTAAAAGATGCCAAGCAAGAAAATCGCATCATCAGATTTGCCTCTCCAAAAGATCTCTCTCTGAGGAATAGAGGATGCATGAGTGGACCTCTTAAGAGGTTACTGCAAAAGTCCAGGTGAGAGATGATGATGCCTTGGACTAATATGGTTGTTGATGAAGATGAAGAGAACTGGAAGTGTGTAAAGGACATTATGTGGACAGAAAAGCCCACCATTCTATCAAATCTTTCTTCCCAAGGTCACTACCTACCTCCCTACTGCTAAATCCGATGGCTATTCCAAGAGCTCATCCTGTTTTTCCTCTTTGCAGCATGTGACCTTAATGAACACTTCCTCCTCTTTAAATTGCTCTTTCCCCAGCCTCTGGCAAAGCACAAATCTGCTGGTTTCCCTCTACTCTCTGGTTGCTCATCCTCAGTTCATTCCTTCAATCCTCACATTCACCCTATAATCTCTTCTCACAACTGCCCCATCCAACCCCAAGCAAATTCATCCACTCTCCACTCCCATGCCCTCAAAACCTCATTATTCTGATTCCTTCTGAGACTTCACTCTCAACCCTAGAGCTATATATCTACTGTGTCCTGGACATTTCCACATGGATGGCCCAAAGGCACCTCAAACCCAATGTGTCCCAAATGCAATTCATCTGCCCCTCATCCCCTCCATCCTGAAAACCCTGTTCCTCCCCAGCTTCCCCTTCACAGAGATGGCCTCCATCTTTGATCCAGTTGTTCCAACAAAAAACCCAAGAGTCAGCTGTGACTCCTCCCATGCTCACCCCTCCACATCCACTCAACACAAATACCATCAAAACTGCCTCTAAAATCCCCTCAGGTTCATCTACTCTCCTTCCACACTCCACTGCTCCAATGCAGGCCTCTGCCTTGTCTGGAGGACTCTACAACCTCCTAACTCATCTCCTAACCTGCACCCCCAGCCCATTCTCTCCACAACAACCAAAGTGATCTTTCTAAAGTACAAACATGACTGTGCCACTCTCCTACCTAAAACCCTTGAAAATGGCAAGCCCTTAGCCTATGAATAAAGTCCAGATGCCTTAACAAATGGTTTACAAGTCCCTTTGTGATCTGGCCTCTGCCTTCCCTGTTTGTGTCCCTTGAATACATTCGTTCTGCCTGAGATCTGGACATTGTCTGTTGTGTTCCCTCTGCCTGAATCACTCTTCAGCTCCCAAGGCCACCTTACTTGGCCAACTCTCCTTACTAAAATACAAGCTTTATGAGGACAGAGATGCTGCCTGCATTTTCACTGCTGTTTCAGTGACTACCCAGTAAATGTGTTTGTGTCCCTTGAATACACTCATTCTGCCTGAGATCTGGACATCGTCTGTTGTGTTCCCTCTGCCTGAAACACTCTTCAGCTCCCAAGGCCACCTTACTTGGCCAACTCTTCTCACTAAAATACAAGCTTCATGAGGACAGAGATGCTGCCTGCTTTTTCACTGCTGTTTCCCAGTGACTACCCAGTACATGCACAATGGCTCTATAAAGTGAGTGAATGAATGAATGAATGAATGAGTGGCTCCTTCAGGATGCCTCTTTCTTTTTTTTTTGAGACGGAGTTTCGCTCTCTCACCCAGGCTGGAGTGCAATGGCGGAATCTCAGCTCACTGCAAGCTCCGCCTCCCGGGTTCATGACATTCTCCTGCCTCAGCCTCTCTGAGTAGCTGGGACTATAGGCGCCCGCCACCATGCCCAGCTAATTTTTTTGTATTTTTAGTAGAGACGGGGTTTCACCGTGGTCTCGATCTCCTGACCTCGTGATCCGCCCGCCTCAGCCTCCCAAAGTGCTGGGATTACAAGCGTGAGCCACCGCGCCCAGCCCAGGATGCCTCTTTCTGATGCCCTTCACTCCTCCCAAGGTTGCGTGTGCTTTTTTTTTTTTTTTTTTTTAGATGGAGTCTCGCTCTGTTGCCCAGGCTGGAGTACAGTGGTGAGATCTCAGCTCACTGTAAGCTCCACCTCCCGGGTTCACGCCATTCTCCTGCCTCAGCCTCCCAAGTAGCTGGGACTACAGGCGCCCACCACCATGACCAGCTAATTTTTTGTATTTTTAGTAGAGACGGGGTTTCACCGTGTTATCCAGGATGGTCTCGATCTCCTGACCTTGTGATCCACCCACCTCGGCCTCCCAAAGTGCTGGGATTACAGGTGTGAGCCACCATGCCCAGCCAGCTGGGTGTACTTTTTAGGTTTTCTCAGAGCAGCCTAAGCTTTCCCTAAGCGTCACTTCACTATACACTTGGCCGCAACCTCCCAATCCACTTACTAAAATGTAAGCTCTGTGAAGGCAGGAACGTTTTCTGTTGCAGGAAGGAGCCCTGGGAGGTGGAGGAAACCAGAAATGGCCCTGCCTTGAAGGAGATCCCTGAAGGCATGGAAGCCAAGAGAGAGATTAAATGAAGCCAAGAAAGAAGCTGGGGGTGCACATCCAGATACAATAAACTACATACAAGTTCCCAGAGTACACCAAGGATGTACATGGCAGGGCGGGGGGTGAGGTCAGCAGTCAAGGAATAGTGCAAAGATCAGACTGAAGTCAGGCATTGAGACAAGAGAGCTCCATTTCTAACTCACCATCACTGTTACACAGAGATAATCTTTTAGGCAGATTCACACAGGTGGGACGATATCTCCATACTTTGTAAAAATGCACCAATTTCCACTGAAATCCTTATGTATTATTGAAGAAATGGTCTTTTTGGAGACTTTTGCCCATTGCCATTTCATTTCAAGGGGACAGACTGCATTGAAATTAAACCTGAGGTGTATGTGAATGTCTTTTATAATGGACAGAATTTCATTAAAATCAGTCAACTTCCTCCGAAGTTATTAAAGAACAGCCTTTTAAATGCAAAATGCTAAGTACTTACATTGAAACAGAAAGCTTAATTCAGTCAAATATAGTAAGGTGATCAGGGACAAGGCAAAGCAACTGTAGAGGTGAATTCAAGCAAAATCAAATATTGAAACTAAAGAAGTTAAAAGATTGGAGATTCCCTGTTGACAGGCAAAAATATGGCCTACTTGGGTCTTCAATCTCTAGGTTATTAACAGCAGACAATGCAACATCAGTCACCAAGCCTGAACCAAGGACCTTTTGCCTGAGGTTAGGTTTCCAAAGCATCCACTCAGCACATTCAAACTCTTAAATATGATGTCCTCTTTGCTATTTTTCTCCACCTGACTTGGAGCAAGTTGTAATCTTGGGGGAGAGCTGCCTCCTCCCAAGGTGAATGCAGGTAGCTTGGAGCTGGTAATCAGCTGCACACAGGCTTAAAGACCTCCTCCCAGGCCTGTGGTCCTTCAGAGCAATGGTCTAAATGAGGCACGGCTCAGAATCCAGAAAGGAGGCCTCAGCAGAGGCTGTGCCTCGGGGGCCACGGAGGCAGTGGCAGTGACCCAGCTGCCTCTGCAGGAGAGGACAGGAGTCTCCTGTGCTGCAGGTGAAAGGGGCCATGTGGATAAGATAAGTAATTAGAAGAGGAATAGTAATTACCACAGATATGACAAGGAGGCCTGCATGACAGGGAGTTCTGTCAAAGCCCATAATTCTTGCAAATTAGCAGCAGTGCCTGGGTGACACAGGCCTCCCTCATGAATTATACAGGTGGCCACACATGGTATACCCTGAGTGATGCTTAGCCCAAACGGACTGCTTGTGGTGGGGATAGCAGGGCCCCAGGAGCTATACAAGCCTCATGGGCCCCGGGAGCTATCTATACAAGCCTCGTGTCCCCAAGAGGTGGAAGCAAAAATCCAGCCTTCATGACAGCAGTTGCACCTGGGGACTTGGCTGTCATGGGGGCCTCCCAGAACACAAAAGGCAGCTGAGCAACCATGTACAGAGTTAAGGAGAAGTTTATGGAAACGTGACATTCAGAGTGAGCCTTGAACATGTAGGTGTTTGATTCAGAGTGAGCCTTGAACATGTAGGTGTTTGACAGGCAGAGGTAGAAATAAGGGCTTTCCTAGGGGAAGGGTATTACGGATGAATTGTACCCATCCCCCAAAAGAAATTTGTAGGTTGCAGTTCTAACCCAGATTCTCAGAATGGGAGACAGGGTCTTTAAAGAGATAATTAAGTTAAAATGAGGTTATTAGGGTGGGCCCTAATCCAACATGACTGGTGTCTTCACAAGAAGAGATTAGTGCTTTGGGAGGCCGAGGCGAGAGGACTGCTTGAGGCCAGGAGTTCAAGACCAACCTGGGCAACATAGCAAGACCCCATCTCTAAAAAAATTAGCCAGGCATGATGGTGTATACCTGTAGTCCTATCTACTTGGGAAGCTGAGGTGGGAGAATCACTGGGGCCCAGGAGTTCAAGGCAGCAGTGAGCTGTGTTGGCGCCACCGTACTCCAGCCTGAGAGATAGAAGGAGACCATGCCTCCAAAAAAAAAAGAAAAGAAGAGGAGGAGGTGATCAGGATACAGATAGACACACAGAGGGAAGGCTATATAGACACACAGTGAGAACACAGCCTTCTGCAAGCCAAGGAGAGGGGCCTCAGAAGAAATCAATTCTCCCTATACTTTCATCTTGGACTTTGAGCCTACAGAACTGTGAGAAAATAAATTTATGTTGTTTAAGCCACCAAGTCTGTGGTATTTTGTTACAGCAGCCCTAGAAAACTAATACAAGGGGTCCAGCATAAACAAACACAAGAGCTGGGAAAACACAAGACACACTGAGTCAGTTCATGCGGCTAGAGCTCAGGTAAAGAGGAAGCTGAGCTAGAAAAGTCACCTGCTGGCTCCAAGGTTGGCCTAGATTCTACAGACACCAGTTTTGAGCAGGGAAGCAACTTGGATCAGACCGTGACTCTAGGCAATTTCTGCTTTGTTGGCAAGGTGTAGGAGATAGGGGCAGACATGGCGATCCTTAAGGGTGTGAGAACATGAACTTAGAGGTGAACCTGGCGCATCAGGAGGATGACTACACCACTGAGATAAAGGAGACAAGAACAAATTTGAGGAGGAATTAGATGGGCTGAGTCTGCAAATAGTTGGGGTAGGAGGGCAGGGCAGCATCCACCCCTGCTTCACGTCCTCTGGAGAACTGATGTTACTACACTCCCTCACAGAGCTTGGGGCCACACATGTGCAAAATATTTCTATTTAGGGCCCCATGTTCACAAGCAGTGATTTTAAAAAAAAAAAAAATTAACTTTACGTGATGCCATAAAACCAATCAACTTAACCCTAGTGCAGTGGTCTTGAAACAGAAACCCAGTGAGAACAAGATTTGGATCACACCACTTTAAGTGCAGATTCCAGCAACTCCTGAAAGGGTTGGCCTCCAATTTCCATTCTGATGGGTCAGATTAGAGAATCTCCAGTGAAGCTGTCAGAACATTCTAATGTTTGCAAATTGTGAAAGTTCAAGCAAGAGTCAACCATGTGGGAAAGAAGGGAGGGCAGCTCTTAGAATGTTGTGGTCTTGGACCACTTAAGAAAAACAATCAAAAATCACTTTCAACACCCACGCCTTCTTTCGGAAGGAGAAAAACATTAAAAAGCACTGCCTATTGGGGAAAAAGTGGTATAAATCATTTTATTTCATGCTGCATCATTTACTCAGCACAGACTTCAGTGACACCTCCTGATTAGGTTTAATTTTAAGCCGGCGAGAACACCACATAACGTATTGTCAGAGAAAGTTCCATTTCTCTCCAGGCCTGATGGGCGACTATTGTAATGTAAAACCCTGGGATTTAAATAACACAAGCGGATTCTATTATAGGAGAAAGGTTTATATTTTGGAGTCTTTTTACTTCAAAGGAGCCTAGATACCAAACCATGAATTACCTGAAACAATGGACTTCAATGATCAGCCCTTCACCGGTTTCTTTAGCAAAAAGACTACGTTACTTGACTAACGAGCAGGACTCAGTGATCCAATTATCTCTCGGAAGCAGTCCCAGGTTCTTGAAATCAACACACTGGTTAGGAAAATTAGAGCAGGGAGGAGGACAGGCTTACCCCAAAACGGCCCCTGACTCCTGCACGACTCCTTCCTCACCCAGGCTCCTGGGTCCTCCCCGTCCATAAGGCATGGGCTCTAGCCACCCAACACCCATGCTAATCTCCAGGGACAGCCTCCCAAGAGGCCTTACAGGAGGACCATCTCCCCAGGAAACCCAGAAAGGAAGCAACTGGGACCAGAGGGAGAAAACTGAAGCACGATGGCCTCCTGGGTCTTCAGAGTTCCACATGTGCCCAATCAGGGGTGCAGCATCAGGCCCCATCAGATGCTCATCTCCAGTGCTCTCCCAGGACCCCAGCAACAGCATGGGGATCTTATGCTCATGTCCTCAGAGAAGACTAAGTGTTTCTCAAGAGAAACATTTGAACATGACTATGTGCAGGTGCTGGGCTATAGATAACTAGTTTCCACCTTCAGTGAACACAGAGTATGGTGGGCAGACAGTAAAATACAGCAACACTGGCCCTGCAGTGAGATACACACCTTTAAAGAAACCAGCGCCAAGTGTTAGGGACAATTTCCCATAGGAAGTGACACTGGCAGGGGTCTTCAGGGTCACACCTCAAGGCCACGTTTCTCAAATTCATCAAGTACTGTGTCACACACTCACGTGCACACATGTCTTACAACCCACTGAAGGGGCCAGCCCCCAAGAAATAGGACACAATACAAAGTGCACTGGTATTACAATGAGGGGCTCAGGATACATCCCACTCTGATTACCCTCCCAGATATAAAGCAAACTGCCTTGTACCAAAGTCACCTGACAGAGGGTCTGTTGTAGTAGCAAGTCTAACCTGTACTGCTAGGGTCTAGATGTTTGCATCCCACCTTCCCTGAAATTCACATGTTGAATCCTCACCTTCAAGATGATGGTATCAGGAGGCGGAGCCTTTGGGAGATGATGAGGTCATAGGGGCAGAGTCTCATGAATGGATCCAGAAAGAGACCCCTTGCCCCTTCTGCCATGCTAAAGTGAGAAGACAGCCATCTATGAGAAACCAGATACTGAATCTGCCAGTCCCTTGACCTTGGACTTCCCAGCCTTCAGCACTGTGAGAAATAAGTTTCTGCTATTCATAAGCCAGCCAGTCTATGGTATTTTGTTATAGCAGCCCAACTGAGACACATACACAAACAAGGCTGGTTTAAAGAGCAGGAAACACTCACTGCCTTACTTCTTTATGACAACTCATCCTGACACCAGGTATTCCTGCATTAATCACAGGAATCCTTGATTTCAGAAGAATTCTGGCTAAGAAATCATCTAACCATTAGAAAAGATAATAGTGGAGTGGGAGGAACAGTGTGTGCAACTGCATGTTCTAGATGATATTACCTGGAACACAATGCAAGGAGATGTTGTCTCACGTGGTCCACAAACCAGGCATATCAGCATCACCTGGGAAGTTGTTAGAAATGCAAACTCTTGGACCTCACCCCAGACCTACCAAACTTGATACTCAAACGGGATAGAGCCTAAGACGTTGTATTTCCAACAAACTCTTGGGTGATGTTGATGCCAGGGATGGGGCACAGACTGAGAACCACTGCTCTAGGGCAAAGTTACCCTGGTCCCTGGTGAGATGATGACCATGATCATGATGACACAAACAACAGCAGCCACTAACACTTACTGAGCAGTTTCCATAAGTCAGACACTACACAGGCAGCCTACAAGCATCACCTCATTTAATCCTCACAACCAGCATACCACAGAAATGTTAAGGAGTTCACACAGCATCATGGTAACAAACATCCGTGGAGCTGAGATTTGAACCCAAGCAGTCTGCCTTTGGAGCCCACATTCCTAGGTGCACTTTCTGCAGATATACCAACAACTCCACCTCCAAATGCAGGCTGCTGAGCCACTGCTGGGAGATTGCACCGCAAGACTGGCATGCAAGGCTCTGGGAGATCCTCATGTGGAGAAATCACTGAACTTTGGAAACCCATCACCTCCAGACACACTTATTTTGAGTAACACTTACTGTCATCTCTGTAGAGTACCCATCTCTATATTCTTTTAGCTCTTCAGCACCGCCCCCGCTCCCACCACACAGCCCTTACCACCTCTGGAGCTTTCATCCTTGACTCTGTTATGACATGTTATGCTGGCCTCTGCAGTAAAGCTCCAGGTTTCCCCCCACTTTGGTATACACCTTTGATTGGGCCCCACTTTGATTTACATCCAATCTCCTATCACTAGCCCAAAGCTAGGTAATAGCAAAAGGAAAGATCTCCATAGCTTCCCAAAGCTTCCCAAACAATCTGGTGTCAAAACAGCTCTCTCTCCTGGTCCATCATGGGGGAAGAAGAGGTGCAAACCTCCAGAACTGTTGCACAGACCAAACCCCATGCTAGGTAAACCTGACCTGACACTCAAAGCTAAAGGTGACCAACACGGCAGATCATGCCAATCTCCTTCTCATGCCAAAGCCCTCTGACCCCTGAATGCCTAAGCTCAGATCATTCAATTCTAAGATCTGGCCACGCCCACCCTCCTGCTTCGTGTCAGGACCTCAGCAAGAGAGGGAAACTGAAGAACAAAGACAAAGAACAGATATAGGGCTTTGCTTTAGCTCAGGGCAGAAGGCAGCTTCAAGATGTTTCCCCTCCTCTCCATCTCTTGTCAATACCTGACCCTTGCCAAACTGCAGAGATCACTCTTTGAAATGAAAAGCATACACCATATACATGGTGGACTAGATTTTTCCATCCTGATTCAACAGTGCACAGGAGGAATTTTCATCCCCATAAAGGAAACTGTCCAATAATGCAACTCAATAACAATTGAATGAGCACCTACTATGTGCTCTATTTGCCCTGCACACTGATCATAAAAGGGAATGGATAAAAAGTTAAAGAAATTGTCCCTGCCATTTGGGAGTCCTGCCACTTACGTAACACTCATTTCCTCTTGCCTGGGCTTGGGTAACTTTGAGCAAACAACTTAACCCCTCTTCTTGTAAGCAAGGGATAATGAATCCCACCTCAAATGGGTCGTTATGAGGTTTAAATGAGACAAGAGCTGGAGAGAGCCTGATACATAATGGGTGCATAAATGGTAGGCCCTTCTACCTCCTTCATTACCTGGTTTTGGGGAGACAGGAATTCATATGACAGTCTGTAATTTGGTGTCAAGTTGAAAAGCGTGGAGTTTTAGGGAGTTTGGGGCAAGGAGAAATCAACATTGGCAGAGGGACTGGAGGCTATAGATGTTGAGCTGATTTAAAGTCTCGACAGAAGTGAGTAGAGAACACTTGGAAGAGGGAAGGCAGGGAGCATTTTAAGCATAGAGAATGGATTTGGGACTAGGGAATAAGACGATCAAACTGATGGGTAAAAAGAGACCTGGCAGATGATTTTGGCTTTCCCTGAGGAAGAGGGGAAGATGAGGGGTTTCTGAAGGGCCCAGCAAAGAAGTATGTCTTGAACCAGAAGCCAGAGGGTCAAGGATAAGAATCCAAGCTCTCCTTCTATAAGCCTTCCCTGACACAGGGAGACACATTCCTCAAATAACATGGAGACCCTCAAAAGGCTACATCTGCACCAGGCCAGCTGCTCCTTTTAGGGGACAAGAGGGAGTTTCAGAACTCACCACTCGATTTCCAACATCAAAGAAATTAGCAATAAACATTCAATTTTTCAGGGACTGGTTTACATTAGAGTACGTCAGCATGAGGAGAAAAATCATGTAGTCATTTAAAAAGATTATCATGAATATTATAGAAACACAGTGAAATGCTTTTGATACATTAAGTGAAAAACAACAGAACTCAAAACAACATATGTAGCATTATCAAGGGATTAGTTTGGCAGAGGGAGCACAGGCTTGGAACAGACAGAACCAAGGTCTAATACTGGGACTCCACTACTTAGGAGCTGTAGGTCCTTAGGCAGGTTTTGCCTCCATTTCCCTGAAGATCAAAGGGAGATCGCAGAAACAACCCCTTAGGGTTGCTAAAAGTTTTAAATGCCTGGTTCAAAGCTGAAGTTCAACTCCCCCAACTCCTACAATGTATACAGGGTGAGACACGGCTCTTTGGGTAGAATTATGGTTTTCAACAGAAAAAAAAAAAAAAAAAGGTAAGCTTTTTAAACACAGATGAACTTCCTGAAGGCAGGAACTGTGTTTTGCTTACCAGAACCACACCCCACCCGCACCCCACCCCCCGCCAGAAAAAAAGCTGAATTAAGGTGATGAAATTATAAGTGGTTTATTACTACCACTACATATGGTTGTTTAAAAGGCAGTTAGAAAACGTCTGTCCCTAGAAGACACCAAGAACGTGACTGTAATCATTCCTTCTCCTCTCTGGAATCTGGCTTCTTTGCTCAAGGCAGAGAGCCCAGAAGCAAGCTCTGAGCCCACAAACCAACCCACCCATGAGGGAGGTCAGCAGCAGCTCTGCACCAAGCACATGTGCTGGGCCAGGGCTGGGGATTCAACAGGGAAGACCCAAAGCTTCAAAGACTTCCCCGACTGGAATGAATCCTTCAGGTATAGGAAAGCAGGGCAGGGCTGGCCTAAGCCACCAGTGCTGAAACCTGCAGACATCTTCACCATCACCTAGGAAGTGAGCGGCCCTTCTCCTCGGAGAGGACCCCACAACCTTATGTACCCTGGGGTACATAACCCTTATGACTGTTCCAATGGACAATGAGTGGGGCTGCTCAGACTGAGGGCACCTACAAGAAGAGACCTGCCCTGCAGAGAAGTGAGCTCTGGCACTGGGAAGGACAAGCATCATCCACACCACAGCCAGCACAACCAACTACCTGCTCCATACCACCACTGGCCCAGCCCACATCTCAGAAGGATACCCTAGACCCCTCTTCCTGATGGCCGAAATGCCTTCAAATGCATTTCTGTCCTTCAGCTTTATGGGTCTTTGTTTTCTTGAGACTGAGTCTCGCTGTGTCTCCCAGGCTGGAGTGCAGTGGTGCAATCTCAGCTCACTGCAACCTCCACCTCCTGGGTTCAAGTGATTCTCATGCCTCAGCCTCTCCAGTAGCTGGAATTACAGGCACCTGCCACCACACCCAGCTAATTTTTGTGTTTTTAGTAGAGACGAGATTTTGCCATGTTGCCCAGGCTGGTCTCAAATTCTTGTCCTCAAGTGATCTGGCTGCCTCGGCCTCCCAAAGTGCTGCGATTACAGGTGTGAGCCACTGCACTCAGCCTCACCTTTATGTTTTGATCTTCACTGAAATGCAAATAAATGCAACGTAAGCAGAACTTATTCTGGCAACTCAACCCTAATACAAAAGGGTTTCTGACCTGGTCCTCAAACCATGTTGATGGTGGCAGAGGAAATGCAGGAAGGTACTAGAGTCTTGAGGAAAAGAGGGGAAAGTATTATTAAACGGGAGAGGTGCACCCAAGAATCAGAAGTGTGGGGCCACCAAAGACTAGTTCTTAGACTCCTTCCTATTGCTGATTCAGGGTTAGTGCCCTGCAGGTGGTGAGCCACCACACACAATAGACAACCAAGAGAAGTCCATGGAGACCAACACCAAGCTCTGCACCTTGTTTGAAGCTTAAAGCACAGTTACTATGGTTCCTGGGCCCAGAAGGCCGTGTGCACCCATAGGCCTCACACTGGATCCCTCACCCCGTACCAGTCTTCAGGTTCTTCCAAGCACGGCAGAAACACTCACCCCTCTGCAAAAGTCTAGCATTGTTCTGCAACTCCAAGGAAAGCAAGGAAGTCTCTGGCTCCCCTCACGCTACCATCCTCTTCCACTGCCCACCACTTGATACATGGGGCGGCACACCCTTCAACACACACACACACACACGCACACACTCACATACACTCACACACATGGGCAGCCAGTGCAACACCTGCACACCCACCTTAGCTGATGGGAAGCTAAGAACAAATGCAGGATGAAATCAGTCATCAGAAAGGGGTTGGGAAGGAGAGGGAGATGTGGAAACAGAAAGCAGCACACACTCTAGGTTCAGCTCTCTTTAGAGCTGAATCTCTTTAGAGCAAGGCCCCAGAAGCTGCCAATGCCTTTGGTTGCATTGGGGGCCAGTTAGGGCAAATAACTGAAGGCATTTCAATTGGTGATGCTCCCCCAGTGACTCACTGTTTCTTTATTGCAACATGCTCTCTATAAAAGCCATTTTCCTCTCACAGGATCTGCTTGGGCAACATGTGATGTCATCATAAATCATCTCTTTTTTTTTTTTTCCTTTAAAATGTCAGCAGATTTCTTGGAGTTTCTAAAAAGCCAAGAGAGCCAGCACCACCTCCCAGTTTTGGCAGGGAAACCCATTTTCTTTCCCAAGACGTCTGTCTTCACTTTTTCCCTTTGCTCTCCCATAGGAGCTCTGCAGAGATAATGCCTTGAAGAGTACAGAAAGTCACAGAAAGCATTTATGAAAAAAAGCTTTTCTGTCTACTCTTTCCAAATGCAGGGCCTTTCTCTCGCTCCCTTTTTTCCTCTCGTCCTAGTTTGGTGTACTTCCAGGGGAAGTGAATGTATAGCGAGCACTTTTAAACAAGGTCTAATACAATCCATGCCTCCAAGACATGAGTGCCATTAATCAGAACGAAGGCTTTGTGCAAGAGAGGCCACAGGCTGGACAGCCGCCATGGACTAGTAATGCAGACAGGCCCCTACCTCCCCACTCCACCCCCAGCAGGGCTTGGCATTCTCTTCCCACCCTACCCCTTCCCAAATCCTGTGCCCGACAGCCCCCCAAAGACCTGTGAAAACCTACTCTGGAGAAAAAAAGTTTCCTTTCATTCCAAGTTCATTGGACCAAAAAGTGACTAGCATCACTTCAGGTGCAGAACCTCAAGAGCAAAAGAAAATTCCAAACCAACTCTAACCCATGAGCACTGGGGCAACAGCAAAGGGGAGTCTACTGCTGAGGTGTTTGTTTCATCACCCTGGGTATCTCTTGAGGCAAATCTTCCTTCTGGAAGGGCTCTTTCCAGAAAGATCTCTGTGATTAGAGACTATAGCTGCCCTGTCCCCTACATGCAATGACCACATAGTAACAAAGAAATGAAGATAGCATGGGAGTCCTAATGGCCCTTCTTTTTACATCCTTGGATATGGCCAACAGTCTTCCCTAACCCTGCCCCGCACCCCAAAAAAAGGATTCAGTTAACTAAAGACCACGGGAAGCAAAGGAACTTATGTGTGGGGGAAACCAACAACCATTTATGTGAAGTCCTTTGGGGCTATTATCAATGCCCCAACCTCTCCCCTAAAATCAAATACTTTTGCCTGGTCCCAGATTACTGATGCTCCATCATTAATACATGAACCATTAGGATCAGTTATGGAAACATGCAGATATTCCTTGGAGATTTTTATAACACTATCAGCCATTTCCACCTAAGTATGACAAAGTAATACTTTGTGACTGTGTGTGTGTGTGTGTGTGTGTGTGTGTGTGTGTGTGTGTGACGGAGTCTCACTCTGTCACCAGGCTGGAGTGCAGTGATGCGATCTCGGCTCACTGCAACCTCCACCTCCCGAGTTCATGCGATTCTCCTACCTCAGCCTCCTGAGTAGCTGGGATTACAGGCATGCACCACCAGGCCCAGATAATTTTTGTATTTTTAGTAGAGATGGGGTTTCACCATGTTGGCCAGGATGGTCTCAATCTCTTGACCTCATGATCTGCCTGCCTTGGCCTCCCAAAGTGCTGGGATTACAGGCATGAACCACCATGCCTGCCCAACTTTGTGATCTTGATATCTGGTATACAGTCCTGTCCCCACAATTTATCCACACACAAGCATGGGGTCTTCCAGGAACCCATCACATTAGATACTTGTTGGGGAGGCCACAACCTTTGTTTCCCTCTCCTACCCAATTCCTTATCTTGAAGAGAAATAAAAGGTGGGAGAAATTCAGGACAGAAAAAGAAGAGAAAGAAGAGTAGGGGCAAATAAGAGGCACAGAGGGTGAGGTCTTCTTCTTCTCAAACACCTAAGACAGTTACTCACACAACTTAGACACTCAGTGTGTGCTCTCTGAATAAACAGAGACAACTAGGGGTCAAATATTGTGCTGGTCGAATAATGGCAGGTGGGGAAGTCACTCACCAGGGCAAGCCAAGCCTTGGTTGCAACTGTTCGACCCTTCCCTGCCATGGCTCACACTTGCCCTTCTGCCTGAAATGTCCTCCTCAGCCTCCTGAACAGTTCAGCCTATTGGTCGCTTCAGACTCTGACTCCAGGACCACTTTCCGCCCCCTCCAGGATGGGCCGACTGCCACGTGTCCATGTCGTCATACTCGATGCATCCCTCAGGATGTCCTCCGTTGGCTGGGTTGCAGTCACCTATTTCTTCATGTCTCCTCTATTAGGTGTTAGTCATCTTTGCATCTCTGATACCTAAGCCCCCACATCACACATAACAAGCATTTGGTAACTGCTGAATAAATCAACTGAGTCACTGAAAAAAAAAAAAAAAACACTAAATCACCAACTAAACCTATTTGAGTTTGGGGTTTGGTTTTTTTAAATTTTTTTCTTTCCTTTTCAGAGAGATTTATTCCCAAAAGCTAGAAAAGGAGAATCTAGGGAAGAGGGTAGGGCTTAGAGGTGGGAGAGATCCAGGTCAAATATGAGAAGGGTAGATTCAGTAGGGGGAGTTTCCTTTCTGTGATGAAAGGGCTTTCTGGACTCCGTCCAAAGGGATCGGCCACATCACCTCAGATGGAAAATGCTGAGGAGGGGGCAGGGCACAGCCTCACTTATCCAAGACACTCCAAGCCCTGCACCTTCAGAAGGGAATAAGCCCAGACTTTTTATCAATCTCTGCTGGCTGCATAGCTGGCCAGGGTAGCTCGAGATGGCTTCGGTGGATGAAAAAGTGGTTGTCTATAAAGGTATGTTAATGCTCACAGAACAGCCCAAGGCTGGTGGAAAACCACCAATTCCCACAGCACCCAGAGAAAGCAGGGGGCAACTGAAGAACTTACCAGGCAAAGAAAAAAGGTACCACAGAGGCTTCCCCCACGGACCCACCCCATCACCCTGGAATGATGGTTCTATCACTACAGACCCAGGAAAAACCAAAGATGGGAAGGGAATAAAAATCTCCCCCAAAATTAAGCAACAGCCCTCCACATCCTCTCCCATCCAACACTTTACACTACCTTTTGCAATCTCCCAGGCTTGCTTCTGGAAAATTTCAAAGTCACCAACAACCAACCCTTCCTGACGCACAATGGCATTTAATAATTGCTTATGGTTCTCGCCTGGGAAGCCAGGCAAGCACCCACAATTCATCACATGTGTGACCTTTCGAGCCCTAGCCCCCAAATGATTTTCACTCACTTTAATCTGAGTCCGATTCAAAACAGATCTGCTGTCAGCAGCCTGAATTCTGCAGCCCCATGGATGGGCAGTGCCTACGGCTAATCTTTTAGTGCCTTAATCATAAAATACAGTACTTCCCCAGCTGTTTTCACCCAAATAGTCAGAAAAGGGGGTGAGCAGGGTGTGAGAAATGATGAATTATGAACTCCAAAGTAGTATTTCATTAAGCAAGATTGGACGCTAAAACTTTAACTGTGCTCTCTGCAATTGAAAGGTCATTTTATAAAAATCCAAACTGAGAGAATTTTGAAGTTTCTACATTTCACAGGGGAGCCTGCTACCATATGCCAGATTGGGGGAAGGGCGGAAGGATGAAAGCAGTGGTCAGCATGAAATGTTTTTTAAACCATGGCCACTTCAGATTTTTGCAACGTGATGCCAAGCATGTTCAACAGGTCTACAAATGCGCTGCATTAGCCTAAATTTAGTGGGTGTTAATTGAAATCAGAGCTGCAGTCATTACCACTGACATGTTTCTAAATACTACCCAATAAATTTTTGTCTGTTTCAGATTCTCCGTGACAGCTGGCAATGAAAAACCAAGAGCGGGCACGTAAAATGGTCTTCCTATGTACCTAGTCCCACAGTATGCATACAAAAGGATGTCTGCATGTGGATCTGGCCTGTGTCTGCACGCACAGACCTGTGTATGGATAAACACAAGATAGATGTGCGTGCTTTGCCCATTTTTAGAAGGCGAACAGAAGACATGTGCAAGGACACACGTATACTCTGGCAACTTCCTTTTTACTAATGTACCTCCACAGAAAGAAAATGGGCCTCTCTCCATGTGACAAAAACATTCCATTATAGTTTACAGTGACAAGGGTTTCTGCTACAGCTTACATCCCTTTTTCAGATGAGATGATTTTCTTCCTCTCTGGCTTGCCTCATCCTCTTCAGGTAAGCCTTGTTTTGATTTTAAAAACAAAATTAAAGTTTCCTCCACAGCAGAGCATTTAAGGGTCAGCCAGGAAAAGGTCTGTGGGACACAGAATCTGAAAGGAAGAAGGAAGAGGCCCCGGGGAAGGAGCGAAAAGTCTGGAAAAAGAACCATCAGCTTTCCTGAGTTCCCTCAGCAAAATACCAGTTTCATCCTCCCAATTACTCATTAGTTCATTATGAGTTTACGTGAAAAGAAAAGAGGTGGCTTTGTGCTCTCTTGAGTCATGGCTCCAGCTGAAATAAAAAAGAAAAGGGAGGAGAATGTCTGGCCTTGAGGCTGCACATATTTTGCCCTTCCTTGATCCTCTGATGATAATTTGAGGACTTCTCCTGATCCCAGTAGTATTGTCTAACTTTGCCAGGGGTCTATTCCATCCGAAAATAAACACTGCAGTCAGCTCCACAGCAGTGTGCCAGGAGGAACCTTGGAGGCAAATATGTTTACCAAAGACTAATGACACCAAAGGACTCCATTTTAGCCCCAGCAGCAGATCCTCATGCTGTTCCTTTCTTCCTCACATATATCCCATCGATCTGATTATTCAAATGAGTATCAGCTACAGAGCCTTATTGCTCCTCTTGGCAAAGTCCCTCCCTTCCTCCATCTCATCCTTTCCTCTAGATTTGGTATATGCCCAACCCTAAGCATACAGCTAACGTGTGCTTACATATCATACACATAAACTCGTACACACAGTCTTGCTACATGCCTATCCACAAACACACCACTCGAGTATACACAAAAACACGTAATTTCTGCTAACACAAACATTAGTACATGTCCTTCTCACCACAGTGAGCACATGTGCACAACACACACAAACACATACACCAACACACACAGCCAACCCCTTCAAAGAAGGCTAGGTAACTTGGAGAGAGGCCTGCCCCCATCCCTACAGCCCCAGAGAACTAGAGAAAAATCAATGGATCCCAGCCTGCTCTGAAGGGACTAGAAACATTTCTACAGAAGAAATAATTTTTTGACACAGTAATCATCCAGAACAGGATGGGCGCAGCAGCTCACGCCTGTAATCCCAGCACTTTGGGAGGCCGAGGCGGGTGGATCACCTGAGGTCAAGAGTTTGAGACCAGCCTTGCCAACATGCAGAAACCCCGTCTCTACTAAAAATACAAAAATTAGCCGGGCGCAGTGGTTCATGCCTGTAATCCCAGCACTTTGGGAGGCCGATGTGAGAGGATCACCTGAGGTCAGGAGTTCGAGATCAGCCTGACCAACTTGGAGAAACCCCATCTCTACTAAAAATACAAAATTAGCTGAACCTGGTAGCACATGCCTGTAATCCTAGCTACTCAGGAGGCTAAGGCAGGAGAATCGCTTGAACCTGGGAGGCAGAGGTTGCAGTGAGCCGAGATCATGCCATTGCACTCCAGCCTGGGCAACAGAGCAAAACTCCATCTCAAAAAAAAAACAAAACAAACAAACAAACAAAAAATTAGCTGGGTGTGGTGGCATGCACCTGTAATCCCAGCTACTTGGGAGGCTGAGGCAGGAGACTCCCTTGAACCCAGGAGGCGGAGGTTGCAGTAAGCTGAGATCCCACCACTGCACTCCAGCCTAGGTGACAAAAGTGAAACTCCATCTCAAAAAAAAAAAAAAAATCATCCAGAACAGTGTAGCCCACCCCAGCATCCAAAGACTCCTCTCAGCTCATCATCCCACACTGTCTACAGGAGCCTCTCAGATGGTCTGTGGGAGGAATGGACTGAACTCCTTGACACTCAAGTCAGGTCTAAGCAGCAGGTCAGCATCCCCTGGGAACTTGTTAGAAACGCAGAGTCTCAGGCCCAACCCCGGACCTACTGAATTAGACACTGCATTTTCACAAGTTCCCTGGGGATGTGTGTGCATGCTCAAGTTTGGAAAGCACCCCTTAGAGCCCACCCATCCCATACTCAAGATATGCCCAGCTGAGGTCACCCTGTCCTCATCAACTCTAAAATTCCAAGCTCTCCAGCTCAGGCTGAAGCAGAGAGAAGAGGGTGCAGGAGCATTCCCCCACCCTCAGATCCGCTGCCTCCTCTCTCACCAGGGGCAACCGGAGTTAACAACGGAGCCTCAGGTGTCCAGAACTCGCCTGCATCTAAACCCACCAGGAGCTCAGTGATACTAACAGTTTGCTCCCCACTAATTGTCTCATCACTCTACAACTGCTGCTTTTTATTTCATTATGCTTCTCATCAGTCTCAGATAGGAATATAACCGAAAAAGAAATTGGAGAGGAACAATTTCAATATCTCAAAACACATGCAAATCAATGCCCAGAATCCTACCTGGAATGTTTTTATTGAGACAATTCTGTACTTGTCTGAGAGATGACCTTATAATAAATAAATTCATATCTTGCAAAGGTAGATGTTCTCCCCACCTTATAAAGCTAATTATACCAGCACAACATAACATCTTCCTAAATGCCTGATAACCTCATCCTGTTACTCAGGAAATATTATTTTTAAATAGGTGTGATAGATACAAACTGAAACACTCAGATTTCAATTCCAGCCCCAATTCCCGGATCCCCTCTCTGAGTAATTTAAGGACTTCCTCCAGATAGTTTTTCATATTCTTTTAACTGACATTTTATCTTTATACAGTATCTCACAGAATGAGCACGCACTAAGACAATGACAGTCAAGAAGGCCTGTCATTTCTCATTCCGACAAAGACAGATGTCTTACACTGGCTTATGCCAATAATAGATCCAACAAAAAAACAAAAGAGACTACACCTGCCGCTGATGTAAAGGCACCAATTCACATTTGTGACACTCATTTGTCAATTAACAGATTTCTTCCATTGTTGACACACGAGACTTAAAAGATGTGGGCTCGAATGTGATGAATTAAAAAAGACAGATGAGTAAGCTATGAGCTGCAAAGTAATGCTATAATGTGCTTTAGATATGAATATCAACTGACACCCCTGACAGGCCATACAAGGTTTTATTTCATTTTGCACTGTATCCAGGCTTCATACTTTGTCTTCTTTGTTCGCTTTTCATCAAGCTCCTAACATCTCATTCTGACAGCCAGAGACATTTAAGGCACTTTCGTTTCAAATGAAAGTTAGCGTACTTGATTTGTCATTAAAATGCAAAACGATTGCCATTGCAGGTAAATGTAGGTATGCTTAAAAGGTTGGATCTGCAAAGGAAAAGCTGAAAATGGTTTGAGTTCCTCGCTCTGCCTCCTTCACTAGCCTGGCCGCCCCCTCACAGGGCTCTGGCCAATGCCCCCTTTGACAAAGACCTACCCAGAGTGAGCCTTAGGAGTTCCCTGTCCCAGCAGCGGCCTCAGAAGTGAGCCAGCCTTGAGTGAAAAACAGCTTTCCCCTCCCCATGAGGTGTTCTGCAGATCTGCAAGTTTTCCTGTGTTTGGACCAGTGTAAGCATACACAAGCATTCCCCTGTGGAGAGGAAACATGGACAGGCTTGTATCAAGATGCTCAAGATTATTTTTCACATTGAGCTCCCATCCTCCATCTCCTATAGAGAAGGAGAAAACTCCAACCCTTAGACTCTCCCTAGGAGAAATGGAGGAAGAATCCAATAGGGGTGATGGGATTCAGGACAGGCTACCCCCAAAGTACCTCGGCATTTGAGAAAACAGCAGAAGCAGGCAGGTCTCTCTCACCTTCCACTGCCCTTCTCCCCTAAGTAGGCCATGAAACCTAGGAAGATCATTCTCTGATTTTTTCCTGCCTTCCACCTCTGAAAAAAGACCTTCATTAAAGAGAAGCTCTCTCTATACCCAAAGGAAAAAAAACCCTTATCTTTGAAGACCCAGGGACACAGAGAAGAAACTGGACAAATAGACCTTGCTAAGTTGCTTCCATATCAACCAATCATGCTTTCTTTTCCAATCACACTTCCCCACAATGAGCCACTTCTCCATCAAACCCAGCCAAATATACAGGTTTACCTGTTTCTTTGGGTCTTCATTTCTGAAGACTCCTGTGTCACGTAAAATTTCTATTAAATAAATTGGTATGCTCTTATCAATCTGTCTTTTGCTATAGGGGCCTCAACCACGAACCTAGCTATGGCTGAGGATAGGTATTTATTTTCCCTTACGAGGGCTTCATGGGAAGCCTTTTTTGTTATAATGATCTTTAATTCAGTAATTTCACTCTTTGTGAAATTATCTTCTGAAACAAACAGAACAGTGAAAACAGTGAAATAATGATTTACAAACAAAGACGTTCATCACAGCATGTCTTAATAACACCAAAAAGTGGAAAATATATAAATGTCAATTAGAAAATGGGTAAATTATGGCAGATTTATGTGAAAAGATATTACGTAATCACTAAAAAACCATATTAACCAAAAAAAAAATCATGTGACATTAAGAGAAAAAACAGAAGTCAAGACCTTATATACAGCCTGATCCCAATTTTGTAAAAATGGGTCAGCATAAATATTATGGATTATTTATTTCCTCTGGTATGTTTTTCTGTATTTTTAAACTTTTTATAAAATGAATATTATAATCAAAAAATAAAATTAAAAGCAGTTTGAAAAACTAATTTTAAAAAGTAAAAAATTATTTGGCCTAACTTCCTATTACATAACACTGAGCTACCATTTGCACTTTCTGGGCCCCAAATTTCCTTCATTAAAAGAAAATGTTAGACCAGTGTTTTTCAAACTGTGTTCCATGGAACCCTAGGGTACCACAAGGGACTTTTGGAGTTTCTCCAAATGATTCATTTGAATTTAACTTTTAAATTACTTTAACTATTTTAAAAACATAATTTAAAAGGCAGTATGTACTCCCAAAGACATACTACACCAAATTTTAACACACTATTAACTTACACTATCACATTAACTCACTTTTCAAAATATAGCTTCTTCTTACAATTATTTAAAGAATAATCTGATACTACAAGATGAACTTTAAGGGGAAAATAAATGTCACCATTTGCAAATACTTAACTGAGTGTATTGACATTTAAATATTGCACACTCAAATCCAAATACAAGAATAATCTGAATGCTGGGACCAGTATAAAACTGCATTTTGTCTCTAACCTTAATACCAAACCCAATGCTATGGTTTGAATGTGTTCCCCAAAGTTCATGTATTGCAAACTTAATCCCCAATGCAACAGTGTTAGGAGGTGGAGCCTAATACGAGGCATTTATTAATAAGGGTGATGAGGACTCCACCTTCATGAATGGAGTAATGTAGATTATAAAAGGGCTTGAGGCTGCAAGTTCAATCACTTGCTCTCTTGCCCTTGCACTTCCACTATGAGATGATGTAGCAAGAAGGCCCTCACTAGATGCAGCCCCTAGATCTTGGACTTCCCAACTTTCAGAACCATAAGCCAGTACATTTCTGTTCATTATAAATGGCCCAATCTCGGGTATACTGTCTAGTAACACAAAATGAACAGAGACACCCAGTGTTCATCCGAATAGTTTCACTGTTTTTGCTGAGCTTAAAATATAGATATATTTGTATTCCATAATGGGCTTTCTATAATTTGTTTGACAAGGATTCTGCTGCTAGAAAAATAACTCTGAAAAACCACTGGATTAAACCAACCTAAGGTCCTTTGGAAGCGTGTGCTTTTGTGAAGCATAGCATAGGGGATCCCAGGAGAAGTTGAGCACTGTGATAAAGAGGTATGGTTGATGCCTCCCTTTCATGATGCTATGGCACAATCATGGTTCACTGCAGAATTCAAAACTCCTGGGCTCAAGCAATCCACCCGCCTCAGCCTCCCAAGTAGCTGGGACTATAAGTATGTGCCACCATGCCTGGCTAATTTTTAAATTTTTTGTAAGGACAAGATCTTACTATGTTCAGCCCAGGCAGGTCTCAAACTCCTGGCCTCAAGTGAGCCTCAGCCTCTCAAAGTACTGGGATTACAGGCATGAACTACTGCGCCTGGCCTATCTGACTAGTTAACACTCTAAAAGCAGGGGTTTTTTTTCCTAATATTAAATCAATTTCAAATTTCCACATTCCATCTTGCTGTGTACTGCCTGTGATTTTTACAATCATCTTCTGTAAAGAGGCTCTAACAAGTCCTTAAAAGAAAAAAAAAAAATCTAAAGCAGACCCTGAAGTTACAACTGAACAATTCAATTCAAGGTAGATCAGAAATTGCATAAAATGAAAACTTTTAGTAAAGATAAAAAAATCAGATGGGAGTTTTTTTTTATGGTTGTAAAAATAGCCGCATGCTCCTCGCAAGGTCTATGATCTTCCTTTTGATACTACATGAACCAGGAAGATAACTGTTCCTCAAGCCCAAGGCAGGAAGAGTAAATTTAGTTCCTCCTGCTACCTGATGGAAAGCTTGTCCCACCAGGTACAGTCTGTGGAGGAGCAAATTGGGGAAGGGTGGGGTGCATCTATGTTGAAACTGCTGTGGAGGGTTAGGTGATAAAATTCTTCTCTGAGCTCAGAGGTACAACTAGATAAAAATCATGCCTCAAAATTGTTAAATAAGATGGAATTTTACTCTGACATTAGGCTTTCTTAAAATCTTACTATAATGACATACCTTATTTAGTATTCTATCACTGCTAATAATCATCATGTTTATTTTGTTCTAATGAAGATTCTGCTTCCTCCCTCTTCCCTTTTAAAACATAATTGAATTGGAAAATGTTATACTCTCAGTTGTCCTTGCCCAAGGGAAACCTGGCCATTCAGACCCAAGTCCATAACTTTGCAATCTACAGTCTGGCAGGAAGTAGACCCCCCACAGAGCCCTAACTTTGCAAAACCAAATCTATAAACAACAAATGCCATAGGACCCCAAGCAAAATAATCTTAAAGATAAACCTGCTCAAAGTCAAAAGAATCAAAAATGAAATAAACTACTTTTGGGATATCTACTCTTACAGTATACCTTCTACAGGACAAAACTCTTTTACATTTAGTATTTCATTTGGTCTTCACAACTCCTTCTACCTCCCATTTGGAAAATGACAACAGAGATTAAATGACCTACTCAATATTTCACAGACGATTTGTGATGGAACAAAGACAAATACTCAATACTCAATACTCAGGCATCCTGTCTTAATGATCTCCTTGCTTTTCTACCAGATCATCCTCCAGCCAGACCTACCTCAGCTTCTTGGTCTCCAACAATGTCTATGAGCTTCAAACTAGCAAGAGTTCAGTTTCTCAATTAAAAGTAAAAAGAAAAAAATGGCAGTAATGCATTAGAGTTATGTAGTGTTAGTGATTTACAGTGCATTTGCATTCAAATCACCTCTCTCCCCTGGAACCCAGAAACACTCTGAGGAGTGAGAAAAAAGGACAATATTCTTTGCCTGTAACTGATGGAAAATGCCGTCCAGATAAACGGCAGCAGCAAGAGGACTAAAACATATCTGAGATGGAACCAAAAACTGGTGGTCCATAAAGGAACAGGACAATAAAACTTAACCCAATTTTCTGTAGACTTTTAAAACACTATTATTTAATGTAAAGCCTCAGTGCCTACAGTTTTATCTCCTCCTGAAAAAACGATAAGGTCAAATATAAGTTTGGGAAGAAAACAAAACAACAGCAGCCTTAGTTGTCTCCCCCGCAACTCCTGTCACTCCAGGGAGAAGGTCTGATGGGAGAACCCATATACCTCGAGTCCTTACTTGGCTGGCCTCCCTGAAAGACTCTAGCATGGCCAGCTTCTACGTCCCAGAATCACCACTACGCTGTAGGGGTTGCCCCCTTTTCATGAGCCTGGAAGACAATTATCCTCTTCTCAGTCAACCTATACTAGTTTGCCAGATAAAGATCTTAGGACAACAATGAATTTGAATTAGGGGAAACATGCAATCAAATAGAATACAGTGTAGGAGCTAACAGTGGACTGTGTAGTCAGGCAAAGCTGTGTTTAGATCTTGGTTCCCCACTGACCAGCTGCATGCCCTTGGGAAAGCCTTTTAACCTCTGCACATTTTTGTTTTCTGTCTTTAAGCTGGAAAGAACACCTTGCTTGCCATAAAGATTCAAGAAGGTCATCAGGGAAAACTAATAGATGAATGGGAGTCACCAGTACCATTACGTCTTCTAAAATAAGCAATTACCATGTTTTTTGTAAAATCCATTTTACCGCCAGGTGAGGTGACTCACGCCTGTAATCCCGGCACTTTGGGAGGCCAAGGCAGGTGGATTGCCTGAGGTCAGGAATTCGAGACCGGCCTGGCCAAAATAGTGAAACCCTGACTCTCCTAAAAATACAAAAATTAGCTGGGAGTGGTGTCATGCACCTGTAATCCCAGCTACTGGGGAGGCTGAGCCAGGAGAATCGCTTTAACCCAGGAGGCAGAGATTGCAGTGAGCTAAGATTGTGCCACAGCACTTCAGCCTGGGCGACAGAGCAAGCTCTTTTTCAAAAAAAAGAAATAAAATAAAATAAAATCCATTTTAGCAAAAGAAGAATTCCCAGGTTAGGTTGTGTCTTCTGATAGAGGGGCACCTACCTAGTGCATAACCCTGTCCTGGGCACTTCTGAAAGAGAAGCTGTTATCCCATCCTGGAAAAGCATACATTTCAATGGGAGACAGAGTTTCTGCAAAGGCCCTAAGGCACTCACAGAATCAATAATCTACCAATTCTCCCAGGGAAGAATGTACCCCTAAGTGCTGGCCTTGCAGAAACACTGTGGCATGAAAGAGTGATAATAAATGCAATTTCTGAAAGATGAGGTTTCAAGTTTTGGTTCCTCCCCTTCTGAACGAGCACAGAACCAGCCCACAGGGCCTTGCTGGGTGTGAAGAGGCACACGCTTGTGGCAGGAGTCTTGGAAGAACTGCATTAACCGTGACCCTTCTAACAGCGTAATTGCCGCGTATATGTGTCAGGGCCGAAACGCAGGTCCTGCTCAGCCTAGGAATGGGCTGCCCTCCACCAGCTGGAGGTGGCTTGCTTCCCTCGCAACTCCTGTCACTCCAGGGAGAAGGTCTGATGGGAGAACCCATACCTCGAGTCCTTACTTGACTGGCCTCTCTGAAAGACTCTCGCATGGCCAGCTTCTACGTCCCAGAATCACCACTACGCTACACAGCAAAAGGGTTTATGTCTTTGGGTGTGGGAAGAAACTTACCCTGTTCTCCAATTTCTCTTCTGGATTCCAACTTACCCCTGAGGGCATACAGATCAGGTTCTCACCGTTCCTACTCAGGAAAATCCTGGTCCCAAAGCCCTGATGTTGTACAGGCTCTGAAGTCTTAAGGCAGCATGGAAAATCCTGCCCTCCCTCCAGGATGTGGCTCAGGTCTCAATTTCTTCATGAAGTTTCTTTTGAAGATGTCCTCCCTTCTGAGAACTTCTTGGGCATGAGAACCTCTATTATACTCCTGGCAATTAATTGGACTGTGCTATCCTGTGTGTACATAAGGTATGCACCTGTCTAGGAGCCAACCCAGGTCTCACCTGGGTCATTTTACCTGCTCTGCTGGGCTGGCTGAGAACCCTCCTCTCCATGTATAGCTCCCCAATGCCATTCACTAGCTCAAAGACAACAAGCTTCCCAGGCAGTAGGCAGAGTCGCTATGTTCCCCAGTAGGAGAGAACTGAAAGGTTCTCAAAGTCCACAGGGAGAATCTGACCATGGCCCCATATTGTTCTCTAATAATTTCACCTGTATTAGCCTTATCTCCACATTGAGCGTGTGAGCTTTCAAATGGGGAAATGTCACGGGTGTAAGGTCCACCTGCTGGGAACCCAACATCGGGGCCTTTGCAGGAACTCTGTCTCTCGATATCTGAAGGTATACAACAATAGCTATGTATCTACAATAAACAGGAGGAGACCTGCAAGGGACAGTGGTCAAGTTCTCAGCCTTTGAGTATCTCTGAAGACAGTTTTGGGGAAATCATGCTATTCTGGGCAGTTCCCACTCTCATTTAGTCAAAGGATTAGTCTATTGCCGTGCCTGTACAAGCCATGACAAGACCCTAAAGAAAGACCACCTAGCTCAGGTGCCTCCAAGGAGGGGGTCCCGTTGTACCAGGTAGCTAGAAAGACCACTGTAACCCTACTGGCATCCTCCAAAACGTAAGTGGCCCAGGCCTGACTTCTACCCGCCAGTTAGAGGAAGAACGTAAGAAAAGCCTTGGTGTGTATGGTTAAATTTACCCCTACTGTCATTCTTCTGGGCTTCACGACACGAGCTGGAACAAATACAGTGCTCCTCAGAGGCAGAGCACTTGACAAAAGACTTTCAGGAGCCACTGCCAGCCTCCATTTTTCTATACCCCAGGTAAGGCTGATTTTTTCTTGCCAAAGCCCAGCCTGAAAGAATTGAATTCAGAGTACTGATTTGCTATATCCAATTACAACTGGAAGAATGGTTAGCTCTCTGTGATATTGGTCCACCTCAGGCATCTGGGAAGAATTCATGTGAGCCAACCAGGACAGACTCGTGATCCAACTGCCAGCACAGGTGAAGATGGCTGCCGCCCAGGCTCTGGCTCACAGTGCTTTCAGAGGAAGCACTTAGAAGGGATAGGGAATACATTCCGAAAAATAAGTCACTGGAATAAAATTAACACCCCACCAGGCAATTCCAATGCACCCCCCGCCTTAAAGACTGTGTTGGGACTCGGAAAATGATACCCCAGAGTATGGTGCTTTGGCATGCTGAGTACTTGGAACTAAAGGAGACGGGAAGGTCTCAGAGGCTGCCTCGGATGCAAGGCCTCTCTGACCGTCTCCTGCCCCTTTTATTTCCCCAAAGTGAGAGTTGCAGAAGCCAGAATTCCTCCTCCCCAAGGTGGGTCCATAGAAAGTAGAACCCCTCTCCCCCAAAACAAACCATAAAACCTAAAAATATTACTCAAACCTTCCCCCACCTTTCTGTGTAGGAGCTGGCTACAAAGAAATTCTCTGACCTACCTTGTCTGATAGTTGGTCATAAGACCCTCATTCCAGAAGAGTCCTGCCCTATAGCCAGGAGGAAGGATGTTACACAGAGAGGCCAAGAAGAATCCAGACAGGCAGGCCTTGATGCGTTCCCTGCCCCCTCAGTCTGTTACCATTAGATCATACCCTTTTGTCCAGTCACATTTCTACATGGCTGTCCATTCTTCATCAAACCTTAGCATAGAAACAGATCATATTCCCTGGGTTTTGGGGCCTTCAGTTCACAAGCTTCCTGTGTCACATAAAATTTTGATTAAATAAATTTGTTATGCTTTTCTCTTGCTAACCTGTCTTTTGTTACAGAGGTTTCAGCCATGGCCCCTATGATGGGTGAGGAAAGGGATCACGACTTTGTACCCCTACATATGACATGTGAGTGGGCAATGCTCAACCATCTATCTCCTCAGAAGTCAGCAAAAGCTCTTAACACACCCCATCCCCTCTCACCTTCTGCTCCACCAACCCCCAAAATGCATTTTAATACATTCAATCAACAGAGCTGAAGCAGAACAAATGTTAAAAGAAAAAAACATGTTAGGGTTTTTGAGGAACAAAGCACCTCAAAACTCACATATTTAAACCTCTAGAGGGTTGTATGTCTAAGTGAAATAGAAAAGTCTTGGGGAAAATAATGGCACCTTTGCAAACAGCACTGTATTTGAAAAGAATACATCTAAATGATCCCATGCTTTCATTTCTTTAGCAGTACGGGGACAAACTAAAGCTAGCTTCAATTAGCACAACTTTAATTTTAAAGGAATAAAAATGAAAAGAAGCTTCCTTTGCCATCAACCTATGTTTTTCCCCACTCACGTTTGCTATGAAATTCAAAAGAAAAGACAGAGTAGGAAACCAGCAGCTAGGTAGAGACTCCAGGCAGAGACAAAACTACTATAAATGCCACATTTGGACAAAGGTCAACCGCCAGAGCTCTTTTTCACACATTTTCTCTCTCTGCCTCTGAAGGCATTCACAGAAGGATGCCCTGTTGGAGGTATACAATAATATCTGGAATTTATCTTTTTTGGGTAAACAAAGCTGCATATATGACTCATCTGATTTCTCTTTGACCCATATTAAACTAAATCAGGCTGAAGTTCCAGGTAACATTACCCCTCCAGCCACCCCAAATATACAAGTCTTTTCCTCTCAAAAGATCCCCACATTTACTAAAATAATTTGAGACTTCATTGGAAAGACCATTATGCTTGTAAACTTTAAATAATTTAAATGCTTTCTTGTATATAAATATTTCATATCAGAAATTGATTTCCAAATCAAGTGACCACACTAAGCAGTGTCCAAGTGCATCCCAATGAAATAAAATACAGGCAGCTTTTTTAATGCAGTTGGAAAACTGAATTCCACATGAGGTCATGAAGGATTATATGCACAACACAGAATTAAAATTGCTGCCTCAAACTCCCTTCAAGTCAGGCTAGAAACCTATCCAGCGAAATCTCCAGGAAGAAGAGCTAAACAAATCTTTGCTTTGCTAAATTGCTGAATTTTCAGAGGAATAACCTAGGGTGGTGGTAAGGTTGACAATGGATACTGGATACATTTAAAAAAAAAAAAAAAAGTCATATCCTGAAATCACTGAGTTTTAACCTTGGATAAGACAAGGGTAAGGCTTTAAAACCCGATCCAAAAAAGGCTCTGGCCACTAGCCCTTATCTTGTGTCAAGAAGCAAAGGAAAAAAAAATCCTGTTCTAAAATTTGAAAGAAAAAACAAGGCTATGATGCGACCTCAAGTCTCAAAACATGCAGTTTCTCCCTTAGCGGCGTGAACAGCAATCACGTTGAAAAGGGTGAACAAAGAACAGAGACGCGCGATAAACACCATTAACCAGGGCTCCAGGCAGCACAGAATAAACCAGCTTGAAATAAATGGGCATTGAGACCCCAACAAAAACTTTCCACGCAGCCTCAGGAGTGTGACAGCCCGGTACCCCAGGCAAATCCTGAAGTGTAGTGAAGGAGGAAGTGAGCAGGGGGTCCACACTGGAGCCCCTCCCTTGACCTCTCCAACAATGCTGGCCACTTCTTTCCTCCATCCCTTCCTTGGGTACTGAAGGAAAAAGGCATAACAAGACCAAGTGGGACTGAACCAAGGAAAACATGCCCACTTCTTACGCCAAGCCAACGGCACAGAATTGAGCAAATTAGCATGCACATATAACCCCCAAATGTACTATCCAGCACAGCACCACCTCACCGATGGAGACTTAGAACACACACACACACACACACACACACACACACACACACCAAAAAAATGCTTTTTTTTTTTTTTTTTTACCAGAGCAATAGCTGAGAAGAAAAAACTATAACTCCTCAAGACGTAGCGAAAGCTAAATCCTGCCTCGCCTTAGCTGCAGCATTCAGCTTGATGTAGCTAAATTAACAAAATGTTCCCTTGGCATTTAAATTCTCTTTCTTTTTTTCCCCTTAGAAGCAGGGTGGGGGATGAAGTGTAATAAGTCAAAAGCAAATTCAAAACAAAATCAGTTATTTGTAAACAATCCTTGTGGGGAATTTTTCTCCCCTCCACTCCCCCTACCCCAAGAAAAACAGCCCTGCCAGTTGTAATAGAAAGCCAAGTAAAGATAAATCAATTAGCTTGCTAATTTCTCCCCTCTCATTTATTTAGCTCTGCACTGTATTTGTCGTAATTGACTACAATTATGTTAATTACTAACTCCAGTATAATTACTATATTTATTGTCATTGAGCACGCGATGTACCCACAGCAAAGCTGGCATTTGTCGGGCATCAAGAAAGCAAACTGTCGAGAGGTGATTCTCGGCAAACTGGCGGATGTGGCTTCAGCAAATGAAAGGGCAAAAGAGATTTCATGCAATGTTAGTTTGAAAGCACCGGTTCATTAAGGATATTAATTTTCTGATAACTACACATTTAAGCATGACACACTCACGCAGTATCTACAGGATTTCGCAATTATTAATGCGTGACAGTTTCAAATGCTAAGTGAATCAATTAAACAGCAGCATTCACAATTTGAGAAGAGATAACTGCTTCATAACTACCTAAGACTACAATTTTCACATGACAAAAAAGAGCCATTGAGGCGCCTTCAAAACCTGACAGGTCAAGAAAGAAGTTTGAAACAAAAGCACCTTACAACCATCATCTCCCCTCTTTACTTGTCAGATCAACTTTGCTAGTGTCTCCCCAGAAACGGCATCACATGCCAGCTGCCACAAGGTGATTTTTCATGTCTTGTCAAAGAAATCTTTTATTCTATTTGCTCTGCATTAACATGTTACATTTATTGATCAAGGGCCTGTTCGGCAGCCACAGCAGGGCACTGAGCTCTCCATGCCTACGGGGCTTTGATGTCCCGGTGACATTCGAGCCCGAATAATGCACATACTAAATGGATTTAATGCAGAAATGTGTTTGGGCCTGACAGTTACATTAATAACAGCCCCTCACACTGATAAATATGCAATTGCTACTATTAAGAGTTACCCAATTATGGGGAAAATATTTCTCTACCTTATAAATAAATCCATCAAGGAAAAAGAAAGTTTCAACAACGGTGCATTTTCTTAAAACACTTCTCCAGCTGCAGGAAACGGGCCATGTGGGGGTTAACATCCCCTCTCCTGCCCTCCCTCCAATTGTTTTTAATAAGTCTTGCTTTATCTCAAGAATGGTTTGGTGATTTTTTTTTTTTCTTTTAAATCTCTTTTGTTGGTCTTCCCTGTTCTACCCGTCTCTTATTTCTTCAGAACCAGAGAAAAAGCAGACACCCAGGAGACTGAAAAATTGGGTTCTGTATAAACTCAGCAAGGAGCTTAGGGGAGGTGGTGCAGAGCTGGGGGCACGCAGCTGATCTCCATAATGATGGGTCTGGAGGAGGAGCTTTAAAAAAAAACTCTACGCGAAACCTGAACATGTGTGTGTCTCTCTCTCATTTAAAACCCTAAGTGACCTTGTACTAGGGCAGTGACGGGGGTGGGGGTGTGAAGGGGAAGAGAAAGCAGCTGGGATGGAAGAAACCTTTTATTAGAAAAGTCTCAGCCAGGGAGAATTTGTAGTTATTATATCCCTGCAATTAAACACAGACAACCAGCAAAAAGCATAATCGCTCCCCTTTCATCATCAAGGAGCAGGGAACAGCTGAAATCACCAACACTACAGTCCCTGAGGAGAGGAAAGAGGCCTTTCAGACGGTGGGTGTGTGCACGCAAGTGAGTTCATGTGCAAATACACACACCCACGCACCTCTTCTTTTCCCTTCAGACTCAAAATTTAAGCATGCAGTTGTTCATCTCAAGGTCTCCCAGTCCCAAGGCTGGCACCACAGTCAGCAGTTATTGAGCCATTTGTCCCATGGCTGCGACCTCTGATCTGAACCACATCTCACAGAGCAAGGGAGAGGAAGAAAGAAGAAGATAAGTTCTCTGGGAAACTCCCACCTCCCAGGCCTCATGAGGTCCTGCCTCGCCAAACTTTCCAAATCAGAAAGGTTTTAGAGAAATGGGAGAGAGCAGGAAATGCTATATACATATGACTTCAGGGCCTCCAGGGTCTTGAACTCAGAGCAACAAAATCTACTCAGACCCTGGTATAGTGACTTCTACAGGCTTTAATGATTCAAAAAAAAAAAAAAAAAAAAAAAGGAAACATCCCCCCGAATCCCCACCCAAAAGTAAATACAGGCTTGGCAGTAGCTGTCTTCTCCCACACACAGAAAAAAGATTTACGCCATGAAAAGCAGTTTAGGATAACCGTAAAGCTGAAGTCAGACCACTGGGGCCATTTATCCCAGCTCTCCCATTTAACCATCAGGGTGGTCTCAGGCAATTACTCTGCTTCTCTGGGCCTCAGTTGCTTCATCTGTGAAATGTGGATAAGAACAGCTCCATTCTCAAAATGTTGTTGGGAGTAAATGAGGTAACATATGTAAGTGTTCTGCCCAGCCATGGCATGGCATGTAGTGTATACTTGATAATGTTGGCTGAAAATAAACACGACTTTTTTTTCTTTTTTTTTTTTTTTTGAGATGGAGTCTCACTCTGTCACCCAGGCTGCAGTGCACTGGCACGATCTTGGCTCACTGCAACTTCCACCTCCTGGGTTCAAATGATTCTCCTGCCTCAGCCTCCCGAGTAGCTGGGATTACAGGCGCATGCCGCCACGCCTGGCTAATTTTTGTATTTTTAGTAGAGATGGGGTTTCGCCATGTTGGCCACGCTGGTCTTGAACTTCTGACCTCAAGTGATCCACCCACCTCAGTATCCCAAAGTGCTGGGATTATAGGTGTGAGCCACTGCGCCCGGCCTAAACATGACTTCTGATGTCATCTGTCTAACTCTCTGTCCCTGGACTCCTTTGGAGAGTAGAGCCAGTCTTCTCTCTTGGTATTATTGGCAAGTCTGCTTTATCATGAAGCTCATCAAGAGAACCATTCTGCCAGCTATCTCCAACAGGGCCCCAGAGATCTTTCTCAACAGGCTGCAGTTGGCATGGTGGGGGAAGGATTCCTTTCATCCAAAGCTGTCCTATGCCCTGACAACATTTGGCATCCCTGGCCTCACCCACTAAATGCTAGTAGAGCCCACCCCCATCACTGTGACAACAAAATGCCCTCTATAGTGGCAGAATTTCCTGGTTGAGAACTTGAAGGTCTATCAAGTAGAAAGTCTGAAAGGGTTAAATTCTCCAGTCTCCTTCCTAACACCCCCAAATCACCACTGCTCCTAACAGCCACCCTGACAATGTGGAAGGCAGCACCACTCACATGCACAATAACATCCTCAGAACAGAAAGCAGGGCAGAGGGAGAGGGTGGGGCAGTGCGGCCCAAATTCCAAACAGCTCAGGGAGAGAGAGAGACTTTACAAGACAGGAAAATAAACCCCAAGATTCTGGAACAGCAAAATGGGTGAGAGGGGAAATAAAAAGCATTATCAAAAAGTCTAGGAATGTCTTATCTTAGAGGCAAATGCTGCAGGAAATATGGAGACAACGTTTACGAAAGCACTTTCTAAATTATATTGCAAGTTACAGGGATCATCATCATTCAAGAAAGTGAACCTCAGGGAAGTCCTGTGGCCCCTTAGCAACTCTCTCCAGTTGCCCACCACCTCCTGGGCCAGTCTTACCGTGGCACAAAGTATCATTTTCTCTGGGTAGAAATCCAGGAAGTCAGGAAGCCTTAGGGAGGAGGGAGTGCCACAAAAACCACCCTCACACTGGCCTGAAACCTGCTGCCTTAGTGCTCTTCCCTCCCTTATTGAGTCAGATTTTTGTTTGTTTGTTGCTGAGACTGGGTCTTGCTCTGTCACACAGGCTGGAGTGCAGTAGCACAAACACAGCTCACTTCAGCCTCTACCTTCCGGGCTCAAGTGATCCTCCCATCTCAGCCTCCCAAGTAGCTGAAACTACAGGTGCATGCCACCACACCCAGCTAATTTTGGGTATTTTTTGTAGAGATGGGGTCTTGCTATGTTCCCCAGGCTGGTTTCAAACTCCTGGGCTCAACTGAGCCTCCCAAAGTGCTGGGTTACAGGTGTGAGCCACCACGCCCAAGCTAGTCAGACTGTTTTGACGCTTCTACAGGCAGGGAGGTCACTCCAGAAAGTGTAAGTAAAGAGAATCAAAGTCTTCTAAGTGAAACTTTTTTTTTTTTTTTTTTTGAGATGGAATCTTGCTTTGTTGCCCAGGCTGGTGTGCAGTGGTGTGATCTTGGCTCATTGCAACCTCTGCCTCCCGGGTTCAAGGAATTCTCCTGCCTCAGCCTCCCGAGTAGCTAGGATTATAAACACCCACCACCACGCCCTGCTAATTTTTGTATTTTTAGTAGAGATGGGGTTTCACCACGTTGGCCAGGCTGGTCACAACTGAGACATTATACATCACCCGCCAAGTCATTTTCCACTTCACCTTTTGATTGTATGTTCTGGTGGTAGCTGGAGACACCAGGATGGCCAGTGATATTCTTGGAACAAAAATATTTTTTTTACTGCATTGCTCAGCTTAAAGAGAACACTGGTTCTAACATACATAGAACCTTGCCTCCTAGGAATCAGTCAGGATATATCAATGCCCTAGAACTACATTGAAAATTCACTAACAATTTATCTTCTAAAGTCTATCTTTTCTACCATCACCTCTTCTGCTCAAGGCTTACAGACATGAGCTCTGTTGCCTCCCCTACCCCAATATCAGCATGCTTCCCAAATAAGACCACTACATTTGAGTTTGGAAATAAATATGAATAAGGCCCTTGGCTGCAAAGCCAGTATTTAATGAAGACCCACTACCAACAGAACATGTCCTTTGAACTGTTCTCCTGAGAGTCTGAGTGGGGAATTTTCTCTCCCCAATCCCACTGGAACATGATCAAATATATGCTCCTAGCTGGCAGGGATAAAAAATATATATGAGGTAAGCTGGTTTAGCCTATGGAATATCAGGGACAGTTGGAAAGCTAAGGTATTTATATTAGTTAGGATAGGCTAGGTTATGCTGCATTAACAAGTAACTCCAAAATCTTATAACACAGATTTATTTCTCATTCAAAATCTATGTCCACAACAGATAAGCAAAGGGTTATACTCAATCTGGTCAGAACCCAAGACTGATGATCATATTACTAAAAGATGAAGTGGCAAATCATTTACTGGCTCTTACAGATTCTGCCCAGTGTTCATACCAAAGAATGCTGAGATATGCAAACACATTATGTGTTGAAGGAGATGAAATCCTGAATATCTGTGAGGCGCCCCAATGACAACCATAGTGAAATGGCCCTCATGGAGGGTCAAGCCCAGGCTCTTAGCCTCACTAGCACCATGTTCTAAGCACTATGTTTACTAAAGACCCATTATATGCCAGGTAATTTAGAAGGTGCATTACACACAGCACTCAACATTTCTGCAATTAGCCCACAGTCAGTTAACCAACAGGTGAGTGACAAACAGGATTTCAAGCCAGGATGGTCCAACCCCAAAGCCTTGGTTCTTTTCACTACACTGCCCATCTTCCCAACAGAGCAGCAAGTTAACAGCCCAGCTCTGTCTAGCAGTTCATAACAGAGACACAGAAAGTATGGTGTGTCTGTCCTCAAAGCAGCTCTGACAGTATTCCAGGTGTCTGCCTCATTGCCTGCAGCAGGGGAGAAAGGGCAAGGCCACTGTCTCTTTTCTGAAGTTTCCCAAACTCCAAAGCCCTTCACCCTCATCCTGGCCAAAGCCAAGGAAGCAACAAGCAAGCTGTACCTAAGAAATTTTCTGCTAAGCAATTCTCCAGCCCATGCATTTATCAGAGTGATGCTAAATAAGATGCAGCTGCAAAGAATTTAATTTTTAAAACGTAAGCTTCCCGTTGCCATAGATCAATTAAACCCTCTCACTTTTATTGCCAGGTTGACATGGGAATATTTATCACTGTTTGCCATGGGAGCTCTGCTCTGCCTGCTGTGTTCAATAAGCTAAGCAGGCAGCCCACTCAGGGCCCCTGGGAGAGGGGAATGGGGCCACCAAGGAGAACTCTGCCCTGCCCCAATCAGGGGAGATGGGAAACTAAAAAGCTGAAACAGTTCATTAAAATGTCCTCTTTGCGTTGAGCAGATTAAGGAACCAACACTGGCTAAAGCAAAGAATTATCTTTACTAATTAACAAAGGAAAGGTAAAATATGAACAAGCTCAAGGAAGAATTTGGCACCATGGACATTCAAATACGCTTGGAAGGAGAAACTGGTATCACCTCTCCAGAGGGTAATCTGACATCTGTACCAAAGCTGCCCGATTTTGTCTAGGAATTTGTCAAAGCAACTAATCAGAGACATACTAATTAATAAGTATTACAAAGATATTTATATTAGAACTATTTATAATAGTAGAAATTTGGAAAAAAAAAATAAATGTCCAACACTAAGGAAAGACTTGAGAAACCATTAACAATTGTGATACAGGCTGGGCATGGTGGCTCATGCCTGTAATCTCAGCACTTTGGCTGAGGTTAGAGGATCACTTGAGCCCAGGAGTTCAAGACCAGCCTGGGAAACACAGAGAGCTTCCACCTCTACAAAACTTAACAACAACAACAACAAAATTAGCCAGGCATGGTAGTGGTGCACACCTATAGTCCCAGCTACTCAAGGGGCTGAGGTGGGAGGATCGTTTGAGCCTGGGAGGTTGAGGTTGAGCTGCAGTGAGTCATGATCCGCTGCATTCCAGCCTGGGTGACAGAGTGAGACCCTATCTTAAAAAAACATTGTAAAGCAGTAAAGTATTTATTGAGATGGGGAAATGCTTCCAACACAATGTAAACAATGGCATCATTTTTTAAAGTATTTGGCATTGTAAAAGACTAGGAAGACAATACAATGATAACAATGGTGACTTCTGGTTGGTAAGATTGTCAGTGACTTCAGAGGAAGATGGTTTCCCTCATACTTTCTCTGGGTTTTCCAATATTTCTATATTAATTACTGTTATTCTTATAAAAAATTATGTTAAAAAATAAAGATCTTAAATACAATTTCACACAGATGTAGACATTGGACTCACATTCACTAATGCATTCAATTTCAAGGGACAAAATGTCATGCCTCCTGTCTGCTACCTGATCAGCTCCCTAAACCCTCTATCCTCATTCCAGGGTGGATGGCAAGACCCTGACCCTGAGAATTGAGTCCAGAGAACTCAATCCAGTTCACAGTCACTATGGCAGACCTGGTTCCTGGCCGATCACAGCAGGAAGAATCAGATCCAGGCTGAAAGAGCAGAAAAGAGGAATGTGTGAACCTTTTAAGGGAGCCAGAAATTTCATTTGGGCCTGTTTTCTTGCTTCCGTTCCCAATTTCTAACCTGACAGGGTACACACTGGCTCCAGTAACTTTAATTCTCCCCCAGGAAAGAGTCACAAAAACAATACAGCCTGAAATCCATGACCTTCTACATGGAGAGGTCACCATGTAGTGTTTACTGTTGGACAATCCAACTAACACAGAAGTGGATTTGCCAGTTAATGCAGGAAAGAAGACTCTGAAGTATAATGAGAAGAAAAAAATACATACAGTAACTTCAAACAAAAGTCCAGAACTTATAAGTCCATAACTACCCTCCCTTCCAGCATAAACAGGTGGCCATAGTAGAATCAGCAGAACTATCTCTTTTATGAATGAAATTAACAATGATTGTGGATGGATAAGAATGAATGACAAGACAACAAAGAAGGATGTTCCTTACATGAGTGGTTGAAACCTGGTGCCTTTCTTTTAACTAACATCTTGGCAAGCAGTAAATATAAATCCGGCCACATAAAAAAATCACCCAAGCAGATCAATAATAGGGAGATTAAATAAATAATCAAAAATCTCCCAACAAAGAAAAATCCAGGACCTGATGGCTTCACTAGTGAATTTTATCAAACATTTAAAGAATTAACATCAATCCTTCTCAAACACTTACAAAAAATTGGAGAGGAGGGAACACTTTCAAACTTATTTAACAAGACCAACATTGTCCTGATAGCAAAGCCAGACAAGGACACTACAAGCCAATATCCCTGATGAACATACAAACACTCAACACAATCAGCAAACCAAATTCAACAGCATATTAAAAGAATCATGCACCATCATCAAGTGGGATTTATCCCTGGAATGCAAGGATAGTTTAACATATGCAATCAATAAATGTGATATACCACATTTATTGGTATATAATATATACCACATTAACAGAATAAAGGATACCATATTAACAGAAAAAGCATTTGACAAAATTCAACATCCTTTCATAATAAAAACTCTCAACAAATTAAGTATAGAATGAATTTACCTCAACATAATAAAGGCCATATATGACAAGCCCACAGCTAACATCACACTCAACAGAAACAAGTTGAAAACTTTTCCTCTAAGATCAGGAATAAGGATGCCCACTCTCACCATTTCCATTCAGTATGGTAATAGAAGTCCTAGCCAGAGCAATTTGGCAAAAAAATAAATAGGAGGCATTTAAATTGAAAAGGAAGAAGTACAATTGTCTCTGTTTGCAGATGACATGATCTTATACATAGAAAACCATGAAGACTACACCAAAAAACTGTTAGAATAAACAAATTCAGTAAAGTTGCGGGATACAAAATCAACACACAAAAATCAGCTGCATCCCTATACACTAAGAAAGAATTTTCCAAAAAACTTAATCCTATTTACAATAACATGAAAAAATAAAATATTTTTATAGGAATAAAATTTTATTCCTATAAATTTAACCAAAGAGGTAAAAGAGCTGTACAATGAAAACTACAAAACATTGATGAAAGAAACTGAAGGATACACACATAAAGGAAGATATCCCATATGACCTAAAGCAATCAACAGGTTCAATGCACTCCTTATCAAAATTCCAATGGCATTTTTCACAGAAATAGAAAAAAAAATCCTAAAATTCACGTGACACAAGACTCCAAAAAGAGCAATCTTGAACAAAAAGAACAAAGCTAGAGGCATCACACTACCTGACTTCAAAACATACTACAAAGCTATAATTATCAAAACAATACATACCAACATAAAAACAAACATATAGACCAATGGAATAAAATAGAGAGCCCAGAAATAAATCTGTGCATTGACAGTCACTTGATCTTCAACAAAGGTGCCAAGAACACACAAAGGGGAAAGAGCAGTCTTTTCAATAAATGGTGTTAGAAAAACTGGATATCCATATGTGGAAGAAAAAATTGATCTCTTATCTCACACCACATACAAAAAAATTGATCCCTTTTCTCAGATCATATACAAAAATCAACTCAAAACAGATCAAGAACTTAAACATAATGTAATGTACAGCATGGTGGCTATAGTTAATATTACTGTATTGTATACTTGAAATCTGCTAAGACAATAGATCATTCATGTTCTCTTCATACAAAAAAGGGAACTGTGTGAGGTAAGGGATATGTTAATTAGCTTCAGCTCAGTAATCATCTCACCATGTATGCGTATATCAGAACATCATGTTGTATGCTACAGACACAACTTTTAGCGTCAATTATGCCTCAATAAAGTTGGAAAAGATTTAAAAATCACATGTTAGTATATGCAGGGAATATCTCTGGAAGATGACACAAAAACTGAGTAACAATATGTAGCTGTGCAAAGGGAACCTGGGAGGCTAAAGGACATAGTGTAAATGAGACTTTCTTCTCACTGTATGTTTGCTCCTTCTAAAAGTTGTACCATGTGCATGTATTAACTATTTAAAAACTGAATAAACAGAACTCCTTGCCTAAAAGTAAACTTTGCCCTAAAACACAAATGGACTGCAGCTGATCTTGCAACCTAGGGGAGTGCAAAGTTTTTATTTATCAAGGTATTGCTCTGTTTAAGGCAATATCCTGATATGACTCTTTGGAGGAAAAAAAAAAAGAAAGCCTGTAGAGATGTTCCAAAAGGAGAGGAAAGGGTTAATATTTCTGTATATAACAAAGGAAGAATTTTGTGCTTCTGAGGATAGCTCTGGGAAAATGGTAAGTAGCATGGAAAAGAGAGAAAGGGCCTGGGAGAAAGAGGCATTAGTCACATGCAGGAGGCCTGACCCTAATTAGAGGCACTGCCAAGGAGAAAGTCTCTGTGGCAAGCAGAACCCAAAAAATTTCCAGGAACAGTGCTATCTCAACCTTATCTCCTGCTGTGTGCCACAATTACCACCCAGCCCTCTTCACTACATCTTCAGCTGGCAGTACAAGTCAATACGTAATAATGTGGTGTTGGGCTTTGGAGAAATGAAGGGGGTGTCCCTAGTGGGGCCAGGCAGGCTGCTCAAGAGGAAGAATAGCAGATAACAGAGCCAAAAGATGGTCAGGGAGCCGCAGTGTGCTGGGTGCAGGGCAGCCTGACTGGGAAACATGCTCCCTGCAATCCCACGGAAATAGTGAGGGGCAGAGGGGCCTAAGGAGAAACTTTCTATAGAACATGGGATGTGGATTTACAATATTTCATTTGGATATCATGATCCCTGAAGCCTAGAGAGCTTGGGTCATCCACTCCATCCCCACTCATTTGGAAGGTAAGTTTAGAATCTCCTGTCTCTTCTCTTCTCCCTATTTTCCCCCTCTCCTGCTTATTCATTTTTTTTTCTTTCTTTCTTTTTTGAGACAGAGTTTCACTCTTGTTGCCCAGGCTGGAGTACAATGGCGCAATCTCAACTCACTGTAACCTCTACCCCTCAGGTTCAAGCAATTCTCCTGCCTCAGCCTCCCAAGTAGCTGGGATTACAGGCACCCACCACCATGCCCAGCTAATTTTTTGCATTTTTAGTAGAGACAGGATTTCACCATGTTGGCCAAGCTGGTCTTGAACTCCTGACCTCAGGTGATTTGCCTGCCTTGGCCTCCCAAACTGCTGGGATGACAGGCGTGAGCCACCACATCCGGCCTCTGCTTATTCTTTTTTTAAGAGGAATTAGCTAAGCATCTAAAACATCTTAGATGCTGCTTCAGCTGAAGGCAAAGATAGAGACCAGTGCCCAGATAAGCTCAAATCTCCTCTAACACACAAGAGAAACAGTGTTGCCTCCCCTGCTCTTCCCTCCCATTAGGTAAATAAAGAAGGTCAAAGGTGATCCAATCCCAAGCACACCCAACTCAAGTCAGGAGTGCTTTTCTCCATTCTGGTGTGCAACTGCCTCCAGCGTAACCAAGTCCTTAAACACAAACTTTTTCTGAACCTTAGACTTCACCCCTCCACTGCTCTTCCCTGCCCAAACTCAGCTACAATCCAGTGTGGAGCTCACACACTGACCACAACACGGACAAGAACAGGCTCCTGACCAGATGTGAAACCAACTCAAACTCAACACTACAGAAATGTCTCTCCTCTCAACAAAGGAAAATACAAATCTTCAGTGCTCTCCCTCCGAATCCACTTTTCAGCCACTCCCTTACTAAATTTTCCTGCATCTAGGATGTGTCATTTCCTACAATAAATCCATACAGATCCAGCCCCTCAGAGCCAACAGCCCCTTCTTGCCACACATACACACTTCCCAAGGTCCAGTTCCTCCTTTCCCAATGAAAGGCGGGGCCCCTGGACATCACAAAGATGGCTGTGTTTCCTCAAACCCGACAGCCCAGTCCTGTGATCCGCATGCACTGATGCTCCCTCACGGGGTCCAGCCTCCTCAAATCCACATCCGGCTCCCACTAACTACTCAGGGCAACCACAACCCCGAGCCCCAGTGCCCTGAGCCCCTGGGGTCCGGTCACACAGGAGGAACTCCTTCCATGTCCAGGAAAGGGAGCCTTTTGCCTAAGCCTGCTCTGGGAAGCTGGAGCACTCAAGGCCACGCACTCGGTCCTCTCCTTAGGTATTAGAACAAAAAACACATCCTTCATTTCTCTAGAGTCAGCATATATTTATCTGGCTTCCTCTCATCCCTGTGTACTACTTTACAACTTGTCAGTTTCCACCTCTCCCCAGATGCACACAAACCCTTTGGGAGTAAGGAAGAATACACAGACAGCGGCCACTCTCCATCCACTACAACCCTCAGGGTGCCCCTTTCCTGGAGACAACGCAGCTCTGTGTGGCCACGTGCTCCCGAGCAGCATCCAAGGAGTTCCGCTGGCTGACCTCAAACAAATCCTCTTCTACCTCTCATGCCTTATTGCCCTGAGTTGTGTTCATTTTCCAGAGTTGTGTTCCATTTTCCAATTACAAATTCCTAATTCCCAAGTATCCTGACTCAGCGGTGGGAAATGAAGACTCCAAAGTCTAGAAGCAGGAAAGTGCTTGGGCCCTGGAATGGAATTCAGGTTCCTTATCTCTCCTTTGACCCCAGGAGGGTCTGTCCCACTCAGAGGGCAGCACAGCTCTCAAAGAGGGCATGGAGGAAAAAGCCCTGGGTGGCACCAGCTTGTTAGGAGGAAAAGCGATCGCCCTGCCTGACCCCTGCTCTTATCCCACTGACACCTACTTTCCAAATACCTCTTACTTCTCTCCTCCAAGCCCCCACACCAAGCGCAAGGCATAACCTTTTAGGGAGAGAGGAAATAACTGCCTGTATTCTCCACTGGAATAATACACAAGATCACACTTACCTTTGCCAAGACTGGAACAGTTGTCAGAGAGTTTCCCTCCCACCCACCCCACACCAACAGTATTTAAATTGCTTTGAAACACCATCTGGGAGAAATTATCATCACAAATATTTAAAGCTCCAATTCATAAAAAGACAAGAGAAAGAAAACACACACATACACACACCCTACCTGTGACTCCACGAATGTTTTGGGACACGTGTTTATCCTAGAAAACCACACCTAGACACCCCAAAACACTCTTGCAGGCTTCATCTCATTCCTTCCCCAAGAGTATTCTGACCTGTCTGCACAGGTATCCGTGAGAAATGAAAAGACCACAGTGAAAATATGATGGCCCCCTCATAGGAACTCGTGTGAAATGGATGAGGCTCAACATGCTGCCTGCCTCTTCAGCAGCCCAAAAAGGGAGCCAACGAATCACCGGACACAGTGAAACCTTTGGGGTGTGATTCCACACATCTCAGAGCCTTCTGCTGAATAAAAGGACAACCTAGGTGGAGTTGGAACATTTGACTTTTATCTGCTGGCCCTAAAGTACCCGGGAGGACTGGGCCTCCCAAGCCTGGCCTACATCTTGTGAAGGTTACATACCTCAGAAGGTTAAAGCTCAGATCAAGCCTCTTTGCGAAATGTCCACAGTCCCTGCCAAGGTGCTCTGGAATTTCTCTGCAGTCCTGGCCTATGTAGGACACCTGGAAATGAAATGGAACAGAAACAATGTGGCAAACGGAAATCACCCAGCTGCTCCCAACCCTGAAATTACTGATCCAATGATTGCTTCTGCAACTTGAAACGCATGTTTCTCACACACTAAAAGGCCACACTTGTGACTGTTGCCCTGATCAAATCAGCTTTGGGGGCTCCAAGGACTCCACCAACAGCTCCCCTTTCCTGGTGCAGCTAACATGATGAAGACTAATCCCAGAACAATGGAAATTGGACTAAAATTGGCCAGATTCAGGTGTCCAAAAGAAATCTGAATATCAGGGCACGTTGATATAACCGCAACAATCGCCCTCTTACTCAGGGGCTTTTGCAACACTTGCTCCTCTGCCCCTTCTTCTCCCTCTCCTCCACTGCCCTCCAGTACCCTAGTTTGCACATTACCTCATAAAAGACACAGCAGATGCACTTACCAGCATCCAACCTTCAGGGTACTGGAACAAATAGGGCTGGAAAAGAAAACCTCCCCAGACCACCAATCCCATCTAGTTGCCACTGTGTACAAAATGCCCTCCACACCCAAACAAAGCTGATTTGAAGGCAACAGGGCAACGATGTGTGTCCGGGGCTCCTGAATGTCCCTTCTCCAGAGGCCCTTTGGCAGTCAGTCCCACTCTGTGCACAAAGCTGTTTCTTTGGGCATTCTTCTATTTATTACAGATTATTTATTATTAAGTACCTGTATGTGCCCAAATATTAAAAGGCTGAACTGAACTGAATCTGAACTGATTGCAGAACCTGTGAGAAGGTCAGTGGACTTTCTCATTACCCTAATCACCCAGTTTTTGGAACCCATTTTTACAGACAGCACTCTGTGGGCAGACTGGCAACTAATCCTCAAACCATAAAATAAACCCATGGGGCCGAGTTGACCAATGGGCCACAATGCATGCTGTTTCCCTAAAGTACAACATGCTCAACCCCCAGGTCGAATTCAAGCCCAAAACATGGCTACAACCTTCTTCTGGTTTCCCTACAAATCACATTCTTCCACACATATAGACAAAGATCTCTTAGAATAAGAGAGAGAGAGACTTCCCAGGAGGGTGTTTCCTCATGGGAAACAAGACTATGGTGGCCATCTTACATCCTCAGATATTAGGTTCAACTATGTGAACTACCAATATCCAACCATTTTAGAACCACAAAGTAGCTCTTTTACATGGTGCCAACCTAACACAAGCTGCACTGAACCCTGACACCCTCAACATCTCCAGTCATCTCTCAACCTTCTCCTATCCAATGAGGACAAACTGCTGACAATGCAATATCCTATATCCACTCTACTTCAGTAACTTCATTCTAGGGGGAGAGAAAATAAGGAGAAAGGACAGAAAAATAGCTGACTCCAATAAAGTAATTTTGACTCAAGAAGATATAGGCTAAAAAATAAAGGACTCTAAGTTCAATCTAGCAATCTCTCCTCTTTCTACCTGGGGTCCATCTTTCTTCACAGTTCCTTGTGTAATAAATTAAGTTCTGCTTCCAAGCTGAGACAGAAATCATATGCCAAAGAGAGACTGTGGCTATAAGGCCCTATTCTATCTGGGGACTTCGATTTCCCTCAGGATCTCTGCTCAATCAGCAGCTTCTTGGCCGGGTGCAGTGGCTCACGCCTGTAGTCCCAGCACTTTGGGAGGCCGAGGTGGGCGGATCACGAGGTCAGGAGATCGACACCATCCTGGCTAACACGGTGAAACCCCATCTCTACTAAAACTACAAAAAAAATTAGCCGGGCGTGGTGGCGGGTGCCTGTAGTCCCAGCTACTCAGGAGGTTGAGGCAGGAGAATGGTGTGAACCCTGGAGGTGGAGCTTGCAGTGAGCCGAGATTGTGCCACTGTACTCCAGCCTGGGCGACAGAGCCAGAATCGTCTCAAAAAAAAAAAAAAAAAAATCAGCAGCTTCTTCTGTATTGTACGTTCACAATGAATCCCAGGTCCATGGCACTCACCAGAAAATCCATCCCATTCACCCCAGCCTGCACTACTGTCTTGTACATATTATCAGTCAAGACCTCTGTGATATATATAGCAGAGACATTGAGTTTTAGATGCAGAAACTGAGCTCTTTCCTCTTAGAATGGCCAAGGACTAAATCTAATGGAGACCCAGTTTGTCAAAACTTCTTATGTTTTATACAAGGAAACTAAGACTCCAGAGGCCTGCCCAACACAATACAGCTTCTAAGTGATAGAGCCCAGATCAAGTCCTATGCCATAAATAAGGACTTCCAACTTGGGGGCCATGGAGTGCTTACAAATCCATATGTGGGTGTGAGATTTCTCTCTTTTTTTTTTTTTTAAAAGAGATGGGGTTTCACTGTGTTGCTCAGGCTGATCTCAAACTCTGAACTCAAACAATCCCCCCACCTCAGCCTCCTAAAATAGCTGGAATTGCAGGTACAAGCCACCATACCAGGCAGACACAAGTTTTCTTGATCAGCAAATGCCAAAGGTGCATCTATCATCATGTTTTGGCTTCAAAATGAGTCTTCTGAGCTGAAAGGGCAAGAACTTCTCCCATGGTGCTACGCTGAGGGCCCAAGAAGAGTGTTAGAGCCTGGGAAAAGAGAGGGATATTTGCTTCCCTTTTTCTCCTGTAGGAGTTTCATTCAAAGGAAACAGGAGCACCAAGGAGAGCTATCACCACAAGCATTTGGATCACTCACAACATCTGATGAGACTGTCAGCAGCCTGTTTCATTACATGGTCTTAACTATACGACGTCTCAGGAAGACTAAGAAAAATACAAGTTGTTCTCATTGTTCTCAAATGTGAAGACCAAGTCTCAAAAGTTTAGCATGAGAACCAACTTGATAAGTAATCTGCATGCTTAGATAACCCCTGTGGTAAAGTAGAAGCTTTTAGAGATGTGAATTTAGCCAACCAGGCTGAAGGGCTCAAATCGGCTGGAAAAGGCTTAAAAGCAGCAAGCAGCCACTGCCAGACATTGCAAGCAACACTTGAAACTAGAAAAAAGACTTAAGAAGTGCTTCTGAGGGAAGACATTACCTCTCAGGATGTCAGGAAGCTTCTTAGAGCACAGGACCACCTAATGTAAGATTCAAGGCCAGAAGAGCCAAACCAAAAATAGTTTGCTTCTTCAGCAAAAGGGAGACGGGATACAGAGATTAATAGATCTTAAATGGCACAGAAGCAAGAGCATATCCAGAACACCATTGCATTTAGTCAATTACCTTGATTTAGACTGCACTGAGGAACAAAGATTCAAACTTATAATTTCTCTATGTTCTATAATTTGTACCCTAAGACCTCCACCCTGTGTGGAATAACAGGAAGGGATACCATTACCAGGCAAATGAAAATATAACAAGTTAAAGACCCCTACAGAGAGGAAACTAGAAAGGGAAAGGAGAGTGTCTGGAAGGGGTCCCCATCCATGTACACACCCAATCCCTCCAACCTGAAGCTGCGGAAAATGACCAAACTGCAGAAGACTGCAGGTTTCACTTTGCATTGGGGCTCTCTGGCTCCCAGAGCATTTCTGGAGATGATGAGTTTGTCAACAGTCAGATGTTGAAGAGATTATTTTATGATGCCTACCCCTAGCCAGGGGTGGGAGATCCTTGATTTTAAATTTGTAATACTGAGCTGGGCACAGTGGTGCACACCTGTATTCCCAGCTACTCAGGAGGCTGAGGCAGGAAGACTGCTTGAGCTCAGGAGTTCAAGGCTGCAGTGAGCTATGATTGCGCCACTGCATGTCAGCCTGGGCAACAGAGCAAGACCTTATCGTTCATTCATAAATAAATAAGTGCATGTGTGGTACTGAAAGCTGTTGGAATAGAAACAACCATAGGTACAAATCTGATTCCCGGTACTGCCACTGCTAGCTGTGTTGTCGCAGATGAGTCACCATCTTCAAGTCTCTGTTTCCTCTTCTGCAACTGGACTAACACTAACTCCTCCAAAAGTGTTAAGAATAATGTAAAAACAACATTTATTAAATGCCTATCATGTGCTTGTTATCTATTCAGTCCTCATGAAACAGCCCCATGCATATTATCATCCCTATTGTACTTACAGGAATGCGATGAGCTAACATATTAAAAGTGCACAACACTGTCCTTGGTACCCAGTGGCTACTCTGTTAAACAGTTGTTGAATCAGACCACTCTCCTCACAGAAGGGATTCATTATTCCAATATCTCTTGGGTGCAAGATTTCAGTGCCCAAATTCCAAGTTTGTATTTGTGTCTACGATCGTATTACGTTGTCATAAGCTAGAGGAAAGAGAAATGACTTAATGCTGAACATAAATGATGCATTCAAGCCAAGAGAAGCCAAATGAAGTCAGACCCATGGCAAATGAAAAGACTTTTACAGAGAAAAGCAATAGGAAGACTGCAACATCCCCAGGCATGTGGCATCACAGGCCTGTGGAGCTCCTAAAAACCAGCTCCACAGCAGTCAGCCCACAGTGGCATTAAAAGCAGTGACCTAACTTCAAGCCACGCAGCATTCATCTCATTAAATTGTTTAATTGTATAGGGTTTTTTTTTTCTTTGCACTTAAACCATCCCTTTATTCGGGATTTATAGGTCTCTGGATATGGGAAAGTTGTATCTGGCTTCATGTTTTTATATTTGAGTAACATTGTAATAAACACTATATTCACACTATGGGCTCATGGGAAGTTTTGCGGGTTTTATTTTCCTCCCTTTAAGAAGGATCTACTAAAGTCTGACAAGTACTGTTCCATGCTACCCACATTCAAGGTGCTACTTCTTAAAGCGGCCGCCATTAGAAATCACTGGAGGCAGAATGAAAAAAAAAAAAAAAAAACCTCCGGGGCCAGACACTCAAATCCACTAACCTGGGCAGTTTAGGAAATGGGGCACTAAGACTCCAGGGGCATTTTCCCAACCTACCTTCTTAGCTCCTCCCCAGGCAACTCGGTCTAATAAAACAGTCCCCAAGGGCCTAAAATGCCTCACCCACACTTCCATGAATGCCCTTGGGCTGTTTGGAGTAGGCTAAGAACAGGGGCTGCAGGAAAAATCAAATCTAGGAAACGGAGGAAGAGCAAAGGGAAAGGAAGCACAGGAAAGTGCTCAGCCCCATGAACTTGTAGCAAGGTACACCGGGAGAATACCAGATCTGAAAACGCAGAGACCTAGGGTCTGGGAGGCAGGAAACCCTCCTTCTTAGGTAGATACTCCAAGAGAAGGAAAAGACCCTCTTGTCCAGCCCCTCCCTCCAGGGAGTAAATTAACTCCCAGAAAAAAAAGCCCCTTTCCCCGATGGCTGAACAAGACCCGTCGTTTTTAGTTTTTCCGCAGGCTGTTAGCTCACTTCTGAACTCTGGTCTTTCTCCAGCTCTCTCCTCCCAGGCTGTGGGTCAAGGGACAGAGCCAGCATTCCTAAGCAACAAAACTGTTAAATGGGGGGTGTATAGAGACAAAGGAAAGGCTAATTTCCAACAACACCTGGCATGGTGCCTGGCATACAGTGGGTACTCAATAAACATGTGTACCTGATGAAATGACAGGACTCTGGAAAAAAAGAAAGCAGGCAGCGGCTACTTTAATGGGCAGCACAGTTGGCCCTCATTGCATTTGTAGGAGCTGTAAAAACCCCTAGAATCTCCTCTAAGGAGGAATCATTCCCTTCAGCCCAAAGTAATCTCAAAATCCAATTGTGCCTGACACTACCTGCCTTAGGCAATCCAAGAGAAGAGCTTCAAAACCTCAGAACTATTTCTCCAGGATGTGCAGAGAAAGGTGAGAAGTAAGAGGGCTCTGGCTTCATCGGGGCAGAGAAGAGGTTAAAGACAGAGAACTGGCTTTTCCAGCAGGTAGGAAAGACACCTGGTCCCAGCGTGGCTGGGTTCATCCCTCCAGCAATGAACACCTGAGGCTTCACTACAGCGCTGAAAGCACGTGAGACTGAGTGTCTGGCACCCAGGATTGAAACTGGCGTGTTGCCATTCATCACAGACTCCTGTTCAAGAAACTGAGTGTGGAAAGAGAACTGGAGGTCGGTGGCCTTCCATCAGCCTTTGGCTATGGCGTAGCCAGCCCGTTCAGCGCAGGGCCCACCAGCACCCTCATCTCCAGGGATGTGCTGGGACTTTGGGTACCCTAGACACTTTTGCCTTCATAAACCCCTTCCTCCATTTACAAATAAGTAAATCTATATATTACAACTGCATTGGTATAAAGATGACTATATCAATGTGATTTATCAAAATGGATTCTTTGACCAAAAGTTTTTAAAATTCAGATTATGAAATTGGAACATTTTCTGTGGGCCCCCAAAAGTAGTAGGGGCCGTCAGCACCGTGTCCGCTGGGCCTGCTCAGTGAGGCGCTAAGGGCAGAGGGAAGTGGGGAGAACGGGAGACCTTGGGGGTGTTCTTCCCGCACATCCAGGGGATGTGCCAGGCCCGAAACGGGGTCTGTCCTCGCCCCACCAGGGCGAGCCTGAGCACCTGACGCTCACCCCCTGCAGACGCAGCCCCCTGAGGCGGGGACAGAGGTGTCTAGGCCCTGGGGAGCCTCTGTGCCCCGCCGTCCCTCCCCACGCGGACTGCGCCCCGGGCGGAGGCGGGGCTGGCCGGGACTTACTTGAGTTCCACGGACCACGAGCCCGGCCATGGCGGCCAGGACGCTGCGGGCGCGCGGCACGGAGCGCGGGGGCGCGGCAGCGGCAGCGGGGAGCGCGGCAGGGGAGCGCGGCGAGCGCACAGTTCCGCACTGGGCAGTCAGCTGACCCGGCGGAAGCCGGAGGCGCGGGCCAGCCGAGGGGACCTCAGCTCCACAGCTCGCCGCCGCCGCCTCTCGGCCCGGTCTCCGCGCAGGTGAGCCCTGGCCGCCCACTGCAACAGATGGTCCGGAGCGCCCCGAGCCCCGACGGCGGCCTGACCCCGACTCCCTACGCCCCTCCCTCCCCCGGATGTCCCAATGCCCAAAATTCCATGCCCACAACTTTATCGCGTTTGTCTGGGCCAGGCCTGAGGTGGGGGGATTCCTATCAGGGGCGCCCCTTCTGAGTCGTTAGCCGGGCTGTAGCCAGCGGGGCCTTTCCTGCATTTCGCAAGCTGGGTTACATAACGGCCCTCAACTGCAGCGAGGAGGGGCGTCTTGGCTGAACTCTCCTCCCCACCAAAGCTGGGGAGAGAGAAAGTTAGAAGGTTGAAGGACTCCTGGTGCGGCGGAGCTTCCATTTGTAGAAGGGGAAGGGGATTGGGGGGGTTGAATTTCCCTATAAATAAAACGCTGGCTTGGTTAAGACCACCCCACCCTTTCCCTGTGGCCTCTAAGAGTTGACAACAATAAACCCTGGGGAAGGATAATTGGCTGGTGACCCCAAATTTCAGGCTTCTTCTCTTCTCCTGCTCCTCAGAGGGCAAGAGATTTGTGAGGCTTAAAGTCATCAGTGGGGTCATTCGCTGTTCCCCATCGACCCCATCCCCATCTGGAAGAGCTGGCCATGGGCCTCCTGTCTGGATGAAAGTAGGCCCAGTGGGCAGGTAACTCCCTAAACCCATGCCTGTTTTTCTCTGGAATTCTCTGGAAGGATCCAGATTTTCTCCTTGCCTATTCTTGCCTCCAAGTCCAGGATGCACAGAGCTACCAGATATCAACTGGTTGTCATCTTCCACTCCTGCTGCAGCTAAGAGCCAGCCCAGCCTTAACTGGCATCGTCTCTCAGACAGCCCTGGTCCTAACACATAGGTAGGCCCTTGTCAGCATTTTGATGAGCGGGTGTTGATCTCGGAGGGTTGACCTTCCTGCCTCTCTCTCAGCTGGGAGGAGCAGGCTCAGAAGAGTGGAGCAGTAAGAATGCAGTCTTGACTGTGTTTACTTTGGGGGATTCCAGGAAATGCTGCAACAAAAGGTCCTGCAGGCCAAAAAAGAAAGCTTACCCTCCAGAGATAAGGAGATCAAAGGGAACCTTCCCAGGCCTGCTGCCCCAAGGACCAGCTCCCCCGCCTCTTCCCTCCTTCTCTGCTGGACGCGCCCTCTCTGGTCCATTGTCCACTTTTGTCTGCTTTTCCTGCCTGAAAAGGAGGAAGTGAGCCCGGGCCCAGCCAGCACTCTGCCCTCCGCAGCTGCCTTTCAGCTCAGCTTTCCTAGAAGGGCTTTGACAGATGGAAGAGGACTTGTGGAAACAGGCCCAAGCTGACTCAGAGATGAGACTGGAGACCGGCTCTCCCTTCCCCCACCAGAAGGGGGTTACTGAAGGTCATCTCATCCATCCCCCTGCCTCCATACACAGCTGGGTCATCTGAGCATAGGCTGTTCTGCAAACACTACCAGTGTCACCAAAGTGGGCAGGCATCTTTCCCCCTTTCCACACCCTCTCACTACTGTTGCCTCCTCCACATAGCCCCAGGGCAACCATTTTAAAAGCCCAATTTGATCCTACCTAAAATCTTTCAATGGCTCCTAATCAACTAATAATTAATACAGTCCAGAATCTTTAGTATGTCCCTGAAGATCTCTTATAATCCCATCAACTCTTACCTTTTCAGCCACCTGTCGCAGCTCTCCCGGCCTCTGATTGGCTTCATAGAAGCTGTTAGTTTCAGCTGGAAATGCTTCCCCACCCACTGCTGTCTCTGGTGAACACATAAAGAAGTCCAGTTGATGGTGTGGGGAAGGATCATGTGCAGAAATCACAAAAATTAAGATCAGGATAGCTCTGTTGGAGGGGGCTTTAGTGTTGGAACTGTAAACTGATAACAATAGGGAGCTACTGAAAGTTCTTGAGCAAAGTAGTTGTCTTAGTCTACTAGGACTGCTATAACAAAATGCGATAAACTGGGTGCTTATAAACAATAGAAATTTATTTTTCACAGTTCTGGAGGCTGGGAAGCTGAAGATCACGGCACCCACGATTTGGTGTGTGGTGAGGGCCCATTTTCTGGTTCCTAGACAACGGCCTTCTTCCTGTGTCCTCAGATGGTAGGAGGGACAAGCTAGCTCCTGTGGGCCTCATTTGTAAGGCACTACTCCCATTCCTGAGGGCTGAACGCCAATGATCTAATCACCCCCCCAAGGCTCCACCTAAGACCTTGGAGGTTATGATTTCAACATATGAATTTGGGAGGGACACAAACGTTCAGACCATAGCAGAAGTAATTTCCTGAATGTTGTTGGGGGAGGACACCAGCAGAAACAAACTGGATTCACCTGTCCTTACTCCTCAGCTTTTGGAGTTAGTCTTCAGAATAGAAGAACAATGAGAAGGAGGAGGGGAAAGGAGAATAGAAGGAACAGAAGGAGGAAGTGGGGAAGGGAGAGAGGTAAAAGGAAAAGAAAAAGAATCTGTGTCCCTGGACCAAGGAAGATTGGAAGCTGGGAGTTCTACCTCCTCATCACTGTTTCCAACAAAAAGGAAGATTAAACAGAAATAGTAAAGTTCCTCCATAATGTAGCCCTCCCTCATGGAGGGGAGAGAGCAAAAAAACAAAACAAAACACTGAGATAAGACTGGCCTAGGAGTTAGACAAATAATTCCTCCAGAATACAAAGAGTTTACAAGGGTGAACATAGCAGACAAGTCCTGTAGGGGCTTCGTCCTGAACACAGCTCTTTCTGCCCCAGCCCCAGGAGCACGAGGTAAAATATGGGCTCACGCAGTCACAGTCCTCTCACCCCATTCCATGACTCATTGAAAGTGAGCTGCAAGCTTCCTATCCTGCCCCATCTTACTTCACAGCCACTGTACCCCAGCTTCTGGCCTTGTGCTAGGCACTAGGGACATCCATGACTAATACTGTTCAGGAGAGACGCTCAGACTTGTGCACAGACATTCACAACACTGTGTCAACAAGAAGTGCTGTCATTGTGATCCTGTTTTCTGAACCCCAAATTGAAGCACGTAGCCCAGCTTGTACAAGTGCACTCAGGAGGACCACAAAACAAAGTTCAAATCCAACCTATGCTGACCACCCTGAGCCTGTGAATTCTGGAGCTCTGACAGGCACATAGAGAACAACAAGGTTCAACTCATACAACTGGACATTCTCTTATCGCCCTTGATGAAGAGGGCAATATTTTATTCCTATTGTCATCATTGTTATTATTATTCTGTTTTGGCAGAAGAGGCCCTTTGCCTTAGAGTCCTTCCTCCATCACATTCCTGGGGACAAAAAGGAAGATCCTGTTTATTTCCAATCAAGGGAGTTGATTCTGGGGTCGGCCAGAACCAGCGAAACAGGAACTGATTCCTTAAATCTTCCAACTGTGCATTAGCAGCTGAGAAAAGAACAGGGCCAGTTAACCAAGTTTTGTTAGCATTCCTAACTATCCTTAGCTGTATTTCTCTTCAGCCTGGCCTCATTTCTTTCAGGCCCAGCCCCCGGGCAGGTTAAGATGGTTGTTGTAATTAATCATGCCCTGGGCCCTAATTCAGACTCACCACATTCAGAGTTCAATTAAAAAAAAAAAAAAAAAAGGCGGGGTGTCTGCTTAAGAAATGCTCTGCTTATGAAATGCTGTTTGTTGCTGAAGCAGCCCCCTTTCAGCCTAAAGGAGAAAGTCTAGGAAGTGCAGGAAAGAAGAGAGGTTTCCAGGGCCCTCTTCAAAGTATTGCACATATGTGAGGGGACTGAGGATGATCTGTGCTCCAAAGCCCCTCCAGTATTTCCCAATCAGAACAAACTGAATTTTTAAAAATATATATTAAATATCATCATAATATCTAGCATGAGTGTTCATTCCACAAATGTTAATTTATTATTCTCAGTGCCTCTAGTTTTCCTTCTCTTTTTAATTTTTTTTTTTTTTTTTTTTTTTTTTTTGAGATGGAGTCTCGCTCTGTCGCCCAGGCTGGAGTGCAGTGGCGCAATCTCGGCTCACTGCAAGCTCCGCCTCCCGGGTTCACGCCATTCTCCTGCCTCAGCCTCCAAGTAGCTGGGACTACAGGCGCCCGCCACCACGCCCGGCTATTTTTTTTTGTAGTTTTAGTAGAGACGGGGTTTCACCATGGTCTCGATCTCCTGACCTCGTGATCCGCCCGCCTCGGCCTCCCAAAGTGCTGGGATTACAAGCGTGAGCCACCGCGCCCGGCCTTCCCAGGCTGGAGGGTAGTGCCGCAATCATAGCTCACCACAGCCTCGACTCCAGGGCTCAGGTGATCCTCCTGCCTCACCCTCCCAAGTAGCTGGGACTACAGGCACTCACCACCATGCCTGGCTAATTTTTTTGTATTTTTTGTAGAGACAGGATTTTGTCATGTTGGCCAGGCTGGTCTTGAATTCCTGGGATCAAGCGACTCACCCACCTCAGCCTCCCAAAGTACTGGGGTTACAGGCATGAGTCACCGCACATGGCTGTTTTCCTTCTCTTTAGGTCTTAAAAGGTTTTGTCATTGTTTCTCTGTGAAAATGCAAACAATAGGACTGAGCGTGGTGGCTCATACCTGTAATCCAGCACTGAGACCAGCCTGGGCAACATAGTAAGATTCTCTTGCTAGAAAAATAAAAATAAAGTAAAATGCAGGGCCGGGCGCGGTGGCTCACGCTTGTAATCCCAGCACTTTGGGAGGCCGAGGCGGGCGGATCACGAGGTCAGGAGATCGAGACCACGGTGAAACCCCGTCTCTACTAAAACTACAAAAAAAATTAGCCGGGCGTGTTGGCGGGCGCCTGTAGTCCCAGCTACTCGGAGAGGCTGAGGCAGGAGAATGGCGTGAACCCGGGAGGCGGAGCTTGCAGTGAGCCGAGATTGCGCCACTGCACTCCAGCCTGGGCGACAGAGCGAGACTCCGTCTCAAAAAAAAAAAAAAGTAAAATGCAAACATTAGGTGGCTGTGGAAAATGGAGTGGGTTTGAGGAAGGTGGAAGTGGGAAAGGAGCTTCTGCCTTTCACTCCATTTCTTCTGTGGTTTTGGTAACATGCATATACTACTTTTATAATTAAAAACAAAAAAGGAGGAGATTGGCATAGAATAGAGAATTTACCATGAAAACTACTATCTGCTAATCTCTTAGTACTATTTTAACAAATCCTGAAAACAGCAATGAGAAACAAATCTTATTTCCCATTTTACCTGGAACTCGCCGCAACCCTAAGTCCTTGGCTGGGCGTGGGAGGCAGGTCATCGCTGATTGGAGGAGGGGGGCTCACATTGGACCTTCAAGAGGGAAAGAGAACCCACCCAACTGTCTATTTCCAATGGGAGCACCTTTCCAGAATCCCCGACTTGACTTGGAGAGGTTCTGCCACTTGGAAGTTGGGGAAGGGTTCCTCCCACCCTCAATTAAAATACATGGAACTTGGTAGTCAGTTCATTAAGGTGGTCCCCTGGTATCTGTATTTTTCTCAAGTACTCCCAAAATAATTTGGATTTATGATCATCCAAAACTCACTGCTTTAGAAATCATCTACTCCAATTACTGATGAGGGAAACTGAGGCTTAAAGGGCAGAAGGGACTTGCCCAAGGTCACCCAGCAAATAAGCAGGCAACCCCAGGCCAGAAAAGAAAACAGGACTCCTCCTATGTCCCACTAAAAATAGGATAAGGAGGCTGAGAGGAGCAGCTGAAAGATGCCATTTCACATCTAATCGCTTCTTGTCACGTTGCAACCATTTTCCTCATATGGAGCCTCACGCTGATAGATCAGAAATAACATGTTGAAAGTTATATCTGCAAGGAAATGGCTATTAATGTTCTTCCTCTCCTTTTAGAGCACCAAGGAATACATATTAATTTTCTCTCTACTTATATTGCCTATTTGCAAATTGTATTCACTACTCAGTGATCCAATTTGTCCTACCCCTGAAGAGATTATGATGAATAAATGTGTTCCTGGAAATAAAATAAAAAATTTGTCACCGAGATTTATTTTCATAATTATTTACAGGGATTATTTTAGAATATATGGGGGGGCAATAATAATAATGTACACATGAGGGTTCTGGTGTGACTTACCGATGTTAATTCTGAGTCTCTTCCCACTTCTCCGAAAGAAGCCCAGGCTCTCTTCGCAGCTGTGAACCCAGGGCAAAGCAAGTGTCAAGTGCGCCTGGCACCACCAGTGCCAGATTCTGAGGGCCAGATGAAGGTTGATACTGCTGGAGCCTTATGGTGGGCAGTGCCCTGGCCTAGGAGAGCTGGGTTCAGGAGCTAGCTTTGCTACTAACTCGCTGGGTGCTCATAAATGAATCCTTCCACTCCTAAGTTCCTCACTTTCCTCAAATGCAAACTTACTGATCTAAGGAGCTGTTGATTACTTAGATAAAAATGCACATCTCCCCAAATCTATTGTATATTTCAAAATACTAGGAGAGAATAATTTGAATGTTCCTAGCAAAAAGACAAATATTTAAAGTTATATATAGCTGAACTACATTGAGGCTGGGCACAGTGGCTTACACCTGTAATCACAGCACTTTGGGAAGCTGAGGTGGGAGGATCAGTTGAGCTCAGGAATTTGAGACAAGCCTGGGCAAGATGATGAGATTGCCATCTCTACAAAAAAAAATTTTTAATTAGCTGGGCATGGTGGCACACACCCGTGATCCCAGCTATTTGAGAGGCTGAGGCAAGAGGATCCCTTGAGTCCAGGAGTTGGAGGTTGCAGTGAGCTGCAGTTGCACCACTGCACTCCAGCATAGGCAACAGAGCAAGACTCCATCTCAAAAAAAAAAAAAATTACATTGATCTGATCTTTACAAATTATATGAATGTATTATATGTACTCCCAAGATATATACATCTATTATGTATCAATAAAAATAAAACTAAAAGACAATACATTCACTAGTAGATATTTATTGAGCACCTACTATGTGTCGAGCACTGGGAGGACAAATAGTAACAGGACAGATACAGTCCTTACTCCTGTGAGGCTTCCATTATGGTGGGAGAAGAGGGCTAACAAGTTGAAACATGATTTCAAGTAGGCAAAATACCTCATTTCAGATAGCAGTCATCCATACTATGAAGACAAAAGTGGCAATGTGAGACAGGGTATGGGAGATGGGGGTGCTAACCTAGACACAGTGTCCAAGGTCTTTGCTCACCCTCCAAAGCCTTTTTCTTATGAAATCCTTGAGGAGTGGATCACAGGCTGGATTTTGGCCCCACTTACCCCCTCTGCACAATGCTATTGTGATGCACAAACTGCATGGCCTCAGACAGCTGTGGAATGTTCTGGGAAGGCCTCTCTCAAGGGAGTGACATTTGAGCTGAATTCAGAATCATGAGATGGAGCAAGCCATGGGAAGGCCTTGGGAGAAGGGTTTGCAGAGGGAATAGCAAACACATTCTCTTAGTCTCATGTAGTCACTTTGCTGATGCTTGAGTGGTGAACTTGAACTTGAGTGTTTCCAAGGACAAAGTGACACCCCAGCCAGAAAGAAGAGTCTTCCAGTACAGCTGCACCTGGCTTTGATTTGCTCCTTAGCTCCAAATCACAGGTAGGCTAAGCCTTCGGGATGCAGCAGCTGGAAGCAGAGTCATTCATGGACACACAGAGGTTCCACAGCTCTATAAAGCATCTGTGGTTTTCTTGAAGAGGGAAACACAGAAGGAGTGCTGGCCCTTATACATGTTTGCACTGGCACAGAATCTCCTCGACACACAAAAGCACACAAACAGGCTGGGCACAGTGGCTCACACCTGTAATCTCAACACTTCGGGAGGCCAAGGCAGGTGGATCACTTAAGGTCAGTAGTTAGACCACCATGGCCAACATGGTGAAACACCATCTCCACTAAAAATACAAAAATTAGGCAGGTGTGGTGCTGGGTGCCTATAATCCCAGCTACTCGGGAGTCTGAGGCAAGAGAATCATTTGAACCAGGGAGGCGGAGACTGCAGTGAGCTGAGATCATACCACTGCACTCCAGCCTGAGTGACAGAGCAAGATTTTGTCTCAAAAAAAAAAAAAAAAGCCCACAAACATACATGTAAGCACATAGCCATGTGAGACACTTGCCAACCTTGGATCCATGTGTTCCATCTCACGGCTATGGTCTGAACCCTGAACCCCATTCCTAGGCAAGCCCTGGTCTCCCATCTCACTGAAATAGCTACTAGTGGCCAGTAGGGAATGCAGACATTATAGATACCAGTACTTCCTTAGACCTGAGAGGATTTATAGCTTATACTGAGGTGCTAGAAATGTATTCATTCAGTTCATTCATTCAAAAAATACTAGTTGAGTACCTACTATCTGCCTGACAGGAATCTAAACTCTGGAGACATAGCTGTAAAAAAAAGAAAAAGAAAGTTTCTACCCTTGTGGAGCTTATTTTCAGTAGAAGAACAGAAAATAAACAAGGAGGTCAGGCGTGGTGGCACACGCCTGTAATCCCAGCACTTTGGGAGGCCAAAATGGGTGGATCACTTGAGCCCAGGAGTTCAGGACCAGCCTGGCAAATGTGGTTTTGCCTGTCTCTACAAAACTACCAAAAAATTAGCTGGGCATGGTGGTGTGCGCCTGTAGTCCAAGCTACTCAGGAGGCTGAAGTAGGAGGATCACTTGAACCCAGGAGGATGAGGATGCAGTGAGCTGTGATCCCAGCACTCCAGCCTGGGTAACAGAGCAACACAAGAAAAAAAGAAAGGAAAGGGAAGGGGAAGGGGAGAAGGAAAATAGAGTGTGATGAGTCCCGTGGAGAACAATGCAGCAGGGAAGGGGGACAGGAGTGCTGGGTACACAGGGTGACCAGGGAAGGCCCCACTGAGAAACTGAGATGAAGCTGAGATCTGCAGGAAGTGGGGGAGAGCCAAGTGAACTTCTAGGGAGAAAATGTGCCTAGCAATAGGAACAGCGAGTGCAAAGGCCCTGAGGCAGCAAGCGCTCGTGTGGGCTGGAGTTAGTGATGGGGGAGAGTAATGGTAAGTGAAGTCACAGGGCAGGTGTGAAGGGGACAGATCATGTAGGGCCAAATAGACTGAGAGTAGGACTTGAGTTTGTACTCCACCTGAGATGGAGAGGGTTTTTTGTTTGTTTTGTTTTTGTTTTTGAGAGAGGGTCTTGCTCTGGCACCCAGGCTGGAGTGCAGTGGAATGATCACAGCTCACTGCATCCTCAACCTCCCCGGTTCAAGCAATTCTCTCACCTCAGCCACCAGAGGACCTCAGACTACAGGTGCACATCACTACACCTGGCTAATGTTTTTTTAAATTTCTTTGTAGAGATGAGGTTTTGCCGTGTTGCCCAGGCTGATCTCAAACTCCTAAGCTTGCGGGATCTGCCCACCTCGGCCTCCCGAAGTACTGGAATTACAGGCATGAGCACTCCTGGCTAAATCGGGGGTCCTGAGCAGAGGATGGGCCTGATCTGACTCACATTTTGTAAAGACTGCTATGGCTGGCTGGGTGCGGTGGCTCACACCTGTAATCCCCGCACTTCGGGAGGCCAAGGTCGGCGGATCACGAGGTCAAGAGATCAAGACCATCCTGGCCAAAATGGTGAAACCCCATCTCTACGAAAAATACAAAAATTAACTGGGTGTGATGGGGCACATCTGTAGTCCCAGCTACTCAGGAGGCTGAGGCAGGAGAATCGCTTGAACCCAGGAGGTGGAGGTTGCAATGAGCCGAAATTGGGCCACTGCACTTCAGCCTGGCAACAAAGTGAGACTCTGTCTCAAAAAAAAAAAAAAAGAAAAAGAAAAGAAAAGACTGCTCTGGGCCGGGCGTGGTGGCTGGCTCACGCCTGTAATCCCAGCACTTCAGGAAGCCGAGGTGGGCGGATCACGAGGTCAGCAGTTCAAGACCAGCCTGACTAACATGATGAAACCTCGTCTCTACTGAAAGTACAAAAATTAGCCAGGTGTGGTGGTTCATGCCTGAAATCCCAGCTACTTGGGAGGCTGAGGCAGGAGAATCGCTTGAACCTGGGAGGTGGAGGTTGCAGTGAGCTGAGATCACGCCATTGCACTCCAGCCTGGGCGACAGAGCAAGACTCTGTCTCAAAAAAAAAAAAAAAAAAAAAAAAAAGACTGCTCTGGCTGCTGTGCTGGGAATGGATCATGGAGAAGGGACAGAGGCCAGGAGGCCAGACAGCAGGCTGTCACAGGAATCCTGTGGACTGTGAACAGTGCCTGGATGTATTTTGAAGATGGCATCAACAGAATTTTCTGATGGATTGGACATGCAAAGTGTAAGAAACCAATAGTCAAGCGTAGCTCCAAGGTGTTTGCCTGAGCAGCCAGAAAGATAGAGTTGTCACGCTCCATCCCTCACTTTCTGCCGGTCTCGGCTTCATCTCACTTTCTCAGTGAGGCCTTCCCTAATCACCCTGTCCACCCTGGTGCTCCCGTCCCCCTTCCCTGCTGTATGGTTCTCCACAGCACTCATTACTCTCTATTTACTTATTTATTTTCGATTCCCCTACTGAAAGTAAGCTCCATGGGGTGGAATTTCTTTCTTTTTTTTTTTTTTTTTTAAACTACTCTGTTCCCAAAGTGTAGAGTCATGTCAGGCAGATTATAGGCATTCAACAAAGAGTTTGATTTTATTTTTTGTTGTGTTTTTTTTTGTTTGACAGAGACAGGGTCTGGCTCTGTCCCCCAGCCTGGAGTGCAGTGGTGAGATCTCGGCTCACTGCAACTTCTGGCCCCCGGGTTCCAGCAATCCACCCACCTCAGCCTCCCGAGTACCTGGGACCACAGGCACACACCACCATGCCCGGCTAAATTTTGTATTTTTTGTAGAGACAGGCTTTCACCATGTTGCCCAGGCCAGTCTCAAACTCCTGAGCTCAAGCGATCTGCCTGCCTCGGCCTCCCTACATGTTGATGATTACAGGCTGAGCCACCACACCCAGCCCAACAAATATTTTTTGAATAAATGAATTGCAATGGATGAGAAAATTAGAGGGTGAAGGGCATCAGGGGTCATTTTTAGACCTGATAAGTTTGAGATTTTTTATTTTTATTTATTTATTTATTTTGAGACAGAGTCTCACTCTGTTGCCCAGGCTGGAGTGCAGTGGCACGATCTCGGCTCACTGCAACCTCTGCCTCCCAGGTTCAAGCAATTCTCCTGCCTCAGCCTCCCGAGTAGCTGGGATTACAGGTGCCCACCACCACACCCAGCTAATTTTTTGTATTTTTAGTAGAGATAGGGTTTCACCATGTTGCCCACGCTGGTTTCAAACTCCTGAGCTCAGGCAATCTACCTGCCTTGGCCTCCCAAAGTGCTGGGATTACAGGCGTGAGCCCCCAAGTCCGGCCTAAGATGATTTTGATGCTTATTTTTAGTTGGCTGGGTTTTAGAGACAGGGTCTCACTGTCACCCAGGCTGGAGTGCAGTGGTGCAATCAGAGCTTACTGTAACCTCAAAATCCTGAGCTCAAGTGATCCTCCAGCCTCAGCCTCCCAAAGTGCTGGGATTACAGGCTTGAGCCACGTGGCTGGCCTTGACCTTGAGGCTTATAAGTGGAGATGACAAGAAGGAAACTGGATACATGAGTGTGGAGTTTAAGAGACAGATCTGGACTAGAGTTAGAAATTTGGGAGTCTTCAGCTTTCAGGTGGCATAGAAAGCCAAAAGACAGGATGAAAAAGATCTGAAGATTGAGCACCAGAACCCTCCAACAGTTAGAGGTCAAAGAAAATGGAAGAATCACAAAGAGATTGAGAAGGAGCAACTGGAGAGGAAAGGAAGAATCAAAGGCAAGTTAGGGCCTGGGAGCCAAGAAAAGAAAGTGATCAGAAAAGACAGGGTTTCCAAGGTGACAACCAATGTTGCCAAGGATCACCAGGGGATGTTGAAAGCATGGAATGAATAGGATATTTGCATGGCCTCCAAAGTATCACCTCACAGGCCGGGTGCGGTGGCTCATGCCTGTAATCTCAGCACTTTGGGAGGCCGAAGAGGGCTGATCACTTGAGGTCAGGAGTTTGAGACCAGCCTGGCCAACATGGTGAAACCCCATCTCTACTAAAATTACAAAAGTTAGCCGGGCCTAGTGGTGCACACCTGTAATCCCAGCTACTCAGGAGGCTGAGGCAGGAGAATCACTTGAACCTGGGAGGCCGAGGTTACAGTGAGCTGAGATCATGGCACTGCACTCCAGCCTGGGCGACAGAGTAAGACTCCATCTCAAAATAAATAAAATAAAATTAAATTAAATTAAAAATAGACACAAAGTGTCACCCCACAGACAAAGAGGAACATACAAAGGGGAAAATGTACCTCTACAGTGGAGAGATCTAGGGGTCACAACCCTAACCAATAGTTCAGACAGCATCTCCAAGGGTGATACGACCTCACATCATGGGCCTCTGATGTGATTCAATGGGAATTCTGATGTGATTCTGATGTGATTAATAGCAAGAACACCACCTGCATGCTGTTCTTGCCTTTAAAAGTTTAACCAGAATCCACAGGTGAGGAAACAGACAAATCCAGAAAGTGGAATATTTTATAAGACAATAACACTAGACTGTCCAAAATAATATAATGAAAAACCAAAAAGGCTGGGAGAACTGTTCTAGATAAAAATGGACCAAGGAGACATGACAGCCAAGTCAAATGCATGCTCCTTTATTGAACACTGGAACTGGAAGAGGGACAGCTAAAAAGACATGATAGGGACAACTGGGAACGTTTATATGTGAACTGTTTGATAATATTACTGACAATATTGAATTAACATTACTTTTCTGCATTGTGCTGTCTTGTGGTTTCATAAGAGAATATCCTTTTCCTTAGGACATGAAGAAATTAAGAGTAGCCATCAAGATGCCCACAGCTTTCAAATGGTTCCCAAAAATTGTGTGTGGCAGGGTGGGGAGGAGAGGGAGAACCAATGTGGCGAAGTGTTGCCAGCTGGTGAGTTGAGGTGAAGGGTACTGGACATTCATTGTCCTATTCTTTAAATTTTTTTCATATGTTTGAAAATGTTATAAATAAATACAATGTGAAGGACTGAAAGGAAGATGGCATGATGAACTGCGTCCAGTGCTGGTTAAGGCCAAGTAAATGGAGGACTGAGCATTAACATTGGATTTAACAATTTGTGGGTCATTGGTGACCTTGACGATCTGGACAGCAAAAGAGGCAGGCAAGGGCCAGATGGGAAAGAGCTGACTAGGCCTCACTTTGAGGACAATGGGAGTAAAATTAAGCACATCGGCATTTTAGTGCAATCAATCTGACAGTTTGGGAAAGGATGGCTGAGAAGGGGGAGAGTAGGAAAATGTCCGCACAGACTCTGCAAGTGTATCCTACCCCTAGAAAGGGTGGCGAGGGCCTGAAGAGAGAATGCAGCAGTAGGGATGCAAGGGGACAGGAAGGGATGGTTGCAAAGAGATTGCCGCCCAACTGCCTTAACGTAATGCCTGTTTGGGAGCAAAGGATGAAGGAGCTTAGATGCTGTCATTCACCAAAATACCACATGATAAGTTCCGTTTGGGACATGATGCATTTGAAAGCCTTCATGCATTGTGTCCTCCTCTGGGAAGAGCAGCAGATGGGACTCTGTAGGACCAACAGCCTGCCCGAGCACCCGCGAGTCATTCCCACACTGCACTGTGTGTCTCTGACATCTGCACCATGCTTAGGGTGCTGGGGGCCATGGCTCTGGGTGTGACAGTGACCTGAAGATGCTTTTGTTTGTAAAGTCTCCGAATCCTGGGAATCCCTCTCCCCAGAACACCTTCCAAGTCCTGCTGTCCCTGTGGACAGGTTTTCCCTAATGGTCCAGCCTTCAGCGACTGCTCTGGGGTCTGAAATGTCATTTTAATGCATATTCCTTGGGCCTGACATGGAAACCTGCTTTTTGGTGGTGTTATGTCCACGCATATCTGTTCCTGACTTCCCAACTAGGTGGTCAGCTCCTTGAATGAAGGGAACCCAGTTTATATCACAAAATATTCCCAGCCTTGCCCAGAATGGATAATCAATAAACTGGAAAGAAGAGGGAGATGGAGAGTGGGAGGAGGAGGAGGATGAAGGCCATCAGTTAACACTCTTCATACTCAAGATGCCCTAAAAGCTTGCTGTGTTGACTTCTAACCGTGGGGACCACTTCTCATTTCTATGGGGGTAGGAGTGGAGTTAGCTGGAGGCCATTGCTGTCAACCCCTCTAATTCCTGAGTTAGAAGCCCTGGTAGGAAGCCTCCCTGAAACAGCCCACAGTGCTCTCTCCTGAAGCTGTTTGCAGTAAGTGACTCACCCAATTAAGAGCATCTACATAACAAAGCCTCACCGGGCTGCAGAGGTCACGGAGACTGTGAAGTGTGTCTTTCGTGTATACTCTGGAGAAGGTTCACTAATTACCAGTCATTTCCACCCCTCAAGAGCCTGTCAGCCTTTGAGATGCAAGGGATAAAAGAATCCCCAAATTCCCACCCCACACCAATCACTTCTACCTCCCCAACCCACCCCTGCATTTCAAACCTGTGACTAATAAGTGCCAGCGATGGGTCTCTGCCCACCTGGCTCAGAGTGAGGAGGGAGGAAGGGAGAGGGAAGAGGTTGCCTCCACTAGGAGCATTTGTTAGTAAAAGGCAACTAGGAGGCTTGCATCATTGTCTCTGTTAAACAAGTAAGCAAACAAAACTTGTATTGTTTTTTTCTCAATGTATAAAAGTATGAATGTTTGTAGTAGAAACTACAGGTGAGCAAGAAAAGGTTAAAATCACCCACGACCCCACCCCCTAAGACGACCATCGGTCCCATAGACGCCCTTGCAGCCAGCTTTCTAGGTGATATGTATTTGCTGTGGGTGTGTGTGCACCCCTGCTCTTTCATAACCAGCTTTTTCCATTTAATGATATATCTTCAACATCTCTTCCCATGAGCACATGGAAAGAATGTTAGAGGTGTCAGGGATGCTTAACTGGGTTAGCAGAGAAGGTGTGCTTTGGTCATTAGAGCATGAGAGGGAGGCATTGCCAGGATTTCTGAAAGCTGAAGGAAGCTGTTGTGAGGCCACAGAGAGCCCTTACTTTTGGAACTTGAGCAAATGACTCTCTCTGTGAACCTCAGTTTTCTCATCTGTAAAATGGGGATTGTTGCGAGGATTAAGGGAGATCCTGGTTGTGAAAAAAATATACAGGCATTGAATGTTTTATTGCCCATTTTAATAAGCGTTCATTAATTAGTGCCTGCTTGTTACTTAGCTGTCTGCTAGTCTGTGTTGAGAGTATAAAGAAGGCATCTGGTTCAGCCCTGGAGGAGCTTAAGATCTAATTGGAAATTAAACACACACATATACACAAAAAGCTAAACAATAAGAATTTAAATAGCTAATAAAAGATATAATCAATTAGTAGATAATTAAGTGCCAGATCAGTGGCACAGACAGCAAGCACTCCAGGGATTCAGAGGTAGAAAGAACACGGGATAATAATAATAATGACCACTTTGAGCACTCTCTCTGTGCCAGGCACATGCATTGTCTCATTTAATTTACCCATCGACCATATGAAGTAGAGATCATTATTACATCCATTTGGCAGAAGAGAAAACTGAAACTTCAGAGAAGTGAAGAAGCTTGCCCCAGGTCACACATCTAGCAAGTGTGGTGCTGCTGTTCCTTGGACCCAAGCAGTCGTGCCCCAGAGACCACCACATGCTGAAGCACCATGCTCTACTCAGATGGAGGAAGGGGCAGGGCAGTGCTGTGTCCTGAGCTGGATGGTACAGGAGGGAGCCTCATGAGTACAGACGGGACAGAGAAGGGTGTGTTGGTGCAGGGGGAAGATTCCAGGCTGGCTGGATGGCTGGTCCTCAGGGACAGTGGAAAGCAAGTCTTGACAGTAAGACTGAAGGAGAGCGGCCAGGCATGGTGGCTCACACCTGTAATCCCAGCACTTTGGGAGGCCGAGGTGGGTGGATCATTTGAGGCCAGCAGTTCAAGACCAGCCTGGGCAACATGGTGAAACCCTATCTCTACCAAAAAAAACAAAAATTAGCCAGGCGTGGTGGTGGGTGCCTGTAATCCCAGATACTCAGGAGGCTGAGGCAGGAGAATCGCTTGAACCTGGGAGGCAGAGGTTGCAATGAGCTGAGATCATGCCACTACACTCCAGCCTGGGTGACAGAGTAGGTGACATTCCATCTCAAAAAAAAAGAAAAAAAAGATTGAAGGAGAGAAGCTAAGGCACATGAAATGCTTTTTGGCAGAAAATGGATTGTCCATGAGGGTTTGGAGCAATGTGGGATCCAATCAAAGCAGTGTTTGGGAAGGTAGGACTCCGGGAGGCTACCGTAGGAGGATTTCAGATGGGTGCTGAGGAGAACTGAGGTTGAGGCAGAAGCGTTTCGGGGAAGATGGAATGCCATCCTTCCTAAAAAGCCCTTATTCCCCTGCTTTTTATCTTTGTGACATTTTGGGTTAATCTACATTTGGTTCCCGTGACTGCCGGCCTCATTCTGGCATGTTTACTAACTCCTTTCACACCTGGGTTCTGCAGGAAGTAACTCATTTGCTCCTTCCATAAATGCTTGTGGATCTCCCATTTCAAAGGGAGAATCAGTCAACACAGTCTGGGTGCTAATTATGATTAAGGGGGAAAGAGGTCAAAGATGATGCTAGTGGTCAGAGCTGATCCCCACTAGATCCCCCCAATCCCTGCCCACAGCCTGGCAGACCCACCCTCCCAACACCAGCCAGCTCCCCGGGCCACTGTTGCCACTTCTCACTGCACACCCCCACCCCCGCTGAAGGGGCTGGTCGCCCTTTTCTTCTGAAGCAGCAGGGCAGGGAGACTGAGGACATGATAAAGCCTTTGGCTGTTCAAGTAAAACGTTGTGAATATGAGAATGTGGTCAAAGAGCTGGTAGGAGTCACTGCAGGGCAGCATGTTCAGTTACAAAGGTGGGGACTAAGAAAGTCAAATCCTTAAAAATGTATTTATATAACCTATATATTAATTTTTTTTGAGACAGAGTCTTGCTCCCCCAGGCTGGAGTACAGTGGTGCTGTCACAGGTCACTGCAGCCTCCATCTCCTGGGCTCAAGCTGTCCTCCCACCTCAGCCTCTTGAGTAGCTGGGACTACAGGCATGCACCACCGCTCCCAGCTAATTTTTTTTTTATTTTTTGTAGATATAGGGTCGCACTATGTCGCTCAAGCTGGTCTCAAACTCCTGACCTCAAGCGATTCTCCCACCTCAGCCTCCCAAAGTGCTCAGATAACAGTCGTGAGCCACCACACCTGGCCTAACCTATATTTATTGAATGCAGTTGATGCATATGGTGGACTATGTAGGGAATAAAAGTAAGATGACATCATTTGTGTCCTTATTAATGCCTTGATTAATAGAAAAGGTGAGGGGAAATGAAGGGAAAAAGTAGGGATAGAGACAGAAAAAGAAGAGAAAAGAAGAATAAACACTAAGCCCAGAGACATGAAGCATATTAGCCAAGGTCAAGGTTTGGGAAAGTGTAGTGCAGTGAGTAGGGAAAACCTACCTCTTCCCTGGTGCTCCCCCCATACTCACACAAGACCCCAAATGCTTCAGGCCAGGACTTTCCCAAGGAAATGTCCCCTGGAGATGTTTCTGTGCCATTGATTGCATTCCACAAACATTTTTGAGCACCCCAAGGTGCCAGTTTCTTAAGCTCTTAAGCTCTGCTAGGAAGAAGCAAAGTTGACTGTTTCCCAAGGCGATTGATCTTGACAGTGTCCTTTGATGCCTTAGACACCTTCATCAGATATATTGGGTGTCATCCAGGCTTGTGGGAGGGAAGGGCTAGAAGGGAAAAAATTCTGTACATTCTCAAACCAGATGGAGATAAAAATCATTTTCTCACCGGGCTTTGGTAAGAGGTAAGATAATGTTGTAAGCTACCTAGAATTGTGTCCAGGACACAGTAGGCACTCAGTAAAACCAAGTGTGATTCTCTCACTCAACGCTGACATGACTGCTTCTCTTTACTGCATTGATCAGTTTTTCAGCTGAAGTCGTTACCTGGTTGGGTTGGTATTCAGCCAGGCTGTTTGGTGCTGGGGTCCCACACAAGTACCCATCATAGGAACCCACAGACACAACTAAGAAGTAATCCCCATTGGACCTGTTTAGAAGCCACCTGAACAGCCAGGCTATGGCAAATCAGTTGACGTTGTTGGTTGTGAGTGACCAGAACTAGCTCTGATTAACTTAAGCAGAAAAGGAATGTATCAGAAGGATATCAGGAAGTTCACAGAATCAGTGGGAAGAGACTGGAGACCTACACTTGGGAAAAGGACAGGAACTGTCAGCAGCTGGGAAATGGAAATGCGGTTGGCTATGCTACCATACCAGCCAAGTTAGTCCACTGCCTGAGTGGCTGCCATGATCACAGTGAACATGACAGTGACTGTCCTCTCTGTCCCTCCTAGTCAATGCCATTGCATTGGGCTCACTGCTGCTACTGAGAAGAGTTTCCAAACTACCACAATCCTCTGCTCAACCCTTGAGTCTGAGACCCAGGTAGGGAGCATCCATTGGTAGAGGGCAGAGAGAAGGAGGATGTGGCCTCTTCCACTTCAGTAATCAGACGCAGGCCCTGCTTTCCAACAAGGAGAGGATTCAGATGTTAGGCAACCAAATGAGTAGGAAGAAATTAAATGTCCACCATGCAATACTTTACTGTAGCACTGAAGGTTAAAGGTATTACCACACTTGCCTCCAGGTGTCTTTTGGCCATTCTAAAATACCAAAGCCATGCCATAAGAATGTTTGCCTGGTTCTGAGGCTATTTCAAAAACTATACTTGAAGGCAAGTCTCTAATATAAGTTTCTAAAAACTGTTTTGGACCACTGTGATGGCATTTTTTTTTTTTTTTTTTTTTTTTGAGACGGAGGGTGGTATTTCTTGTTAAAGAAGGTGAAGAATATGTCTGGCTACAATTATAAAAATCCCCAATTTCACTGGCTTAAACGAATAGGGATTTTTCTAACAAAATAAAAGTTTTGGAGAAGGAGGATTGTTGGTGATGGCTCAGTGTCCCAATGACATCAGGATTAAGTCTCTTTCTTCTGTTTTCTAGGACTTTCCCTCATGGTCACAAGATGGCTACTACAGCTGTAGGTATTATGTCCAAGCTCACGCAAGGAAGGAGGGGAAAGGGAAGGGTCCAATCATAGGCAACATCCCCTTTGATCATGAAAATAGAGTGCTTCTCAACACTCACTTCCTGTTTTGCCACCCCTGTACTTCTACTTGTTCCTCATTTGCCAAAATAGGTTGCATGACCACCCAGCTACAGGGATGCAAGGGAAAGATGAAAACAGGATTGTCATGATTGGCCTATGCCAATCGCAAACCACTGCCTGGGCCTGGTACACTACTACAGTGTTCAAATGAGGAAGGTGGAGGGAGGTGGATATCGGATAATATATCTAAATTCTGGTATCAGATTTGACCATTGCAGGATTGGAAGTTAGACCACAAGCGTGGAGGACAAGGGCTTTCCAGGGAGAGGAGACAGAAGGAAAACACAGGGCATGTGGAGAGAACAAAGAAATTCAATTTGGCTGATGTGTAAGTAGCTGCACTTTTGGTAAACTAGCCTAGAGAAGTAAAATCACTAATTGCAAGGATATAGACATAAGAAATTTTATTAGCAAAAAAAACCTGGTAACAATCTATGTGCCCATTAATAGGGGAATGGTTGAATAGGTGTAGTATATACATCCTATGAAACATTATGTAGCTGGCTGGCATGGTGGCTCACGCCTGTAATCCTAACATTTTGGGAGGCTAAGGCAGGTGGATCCCTTGAGCTCAGGAGTTCAAGACCAGCTGAGGCAACATGGAAAAACCCCATCTCTACAAAAAATATAAAAATTAGCCAGGTGTGGTGGTGTGTACCTGTAGTCCCATCTACTTGAGAGGCTGAGGTGGGAGGATCGCTTGAGTCTGGAAGGTCAAGGCAGCAGTGAGCCGTGTTTGTGCCACTGCACTCCAGCCTGGGCAACAAAGTGAGACCCTGTCTAAAATACGTACATATATACATACATTAAAAAAAAATAATAAAATTACTATGTAGCTAAAAAATGAATATATTCATTCCATATCTATAGACCCATTTATTGTTAAGAATGAATGAGTAAGTTGCAGAGACCCCTAATATAATCCTTTTTGTATAAATAGGCAATAACACAATAGCTCCACATATATGAATACAGTTTATTATGAGCATGGAGCATGGTGAAAGACGTAGAAGTTATACCCCAGGTCCTTAACAATGGATGTCTTGGGAGACTTGGTGGGAAATGCAGAGGAGGTGAGGAAGATCGCTAATGTTTTTCTTTGTATATCTTTTGAGTGTTTTCCTGGTTCAGGTGAACGTGTGTTTCTTTCATAATTTTGGAATGCATCTTAAAGCTTTACAAAAGTAGTTTGGAAGTGGATTATGAAGAGTCAAGTGTTGCATTGTATGACAGGGAGCCACTGAAGAGTTTTGAGTAACGGAATGATGTGGTCAGGAAAACTAACCCAGCAGGAGTATGTATAATGGATTACAGGCAGGAGAGGTGGAGGATGGGCAGAACAATTAGAAGGTTCTTGTAGCAGCAGTTCAGTAAGAAACTAGTAAGAACTGAACTGTGATAGCAATAATATGTGAAGAAAGGAAGAGGAAAGGGGGTGCGGGCTAGAGCCTTGAGACATACATGCACAACACTGGGAGATGGTTGTGGGTGGCATGGTTTTCCATTAAATTGTGTCAACCAACACATTTTGCATCTTGAAACCCTGAATAAATGGCTGTAATCCATGCGTATTTCTCTTCTCCAACCTCCTCCAGCATCCCCTTATTTGACATTTACAATAAAGGCATTTAAAATAACGTATGTTTTCATGAGATTTGTATCGTCGCCTTCATTAAGTTGAGAACATCTTGGAATGTGAGACCATGGAGAATACTTACTGGTGGCCCCAAAAAGTGCAGTTTCATTCGTTCATCACAGTTGGTGGTTTATACAAATGCTCTTTCTTCATTTGTTCCTTGAAGGAACGGCCCTAGTCCCTACCCCCTGGGAGTTTACCATCCAGTGAAGGGGACAGACTCTCAACAGGAAATTCTATTATAAGTGAGGGTAACAGGAGGCGGGAGGATGCAGGAAAGTGATGTGTGAGCTGAGACCTGAAGGAAGAGTATGTGCAAGCCAGGTGAAGAGAAGGACAGGTCATTCCAGAGAGACAGAGAAGAGCAGGAGCAAAGCCCTTGAGGTGGGGAGTAGCATGGCACATTTGAGGAACTAAAAGGAAGCCTTGGGTAGCAGGAGTTCCGAGTGAGGGGGTGTGGAGGCAGACAAAGGCAGAAAGGCAACCTGGGGCAGGGCCAGTGTAGACCCGCCAGCCAGGGGAGGCAAGCGCAACTTGTTCTCAAGAACAATGGGAACCCGGATGCCTTTAAGCAGAAAAGAAACATGGTTGGATTTGCTTTTTAAAGAAAGCGCAGGCTGGCTTGGGCTGGGACTACAGGGAAACAGCAAGGAATGCTCAATGGTCCGGTTTTCCCATTAGGCTGGGAGCTGGCCAGGGGCCAAGATGACCCCACGCCACTTATACTGTTCTCCTCTGTGCAGATCCCCCTCCTGGTCTGCACCGGCTTCAGCTGCAAATAGTTGTGGTTAGCAGGCTGGTACTCCCCCATTAGAAAAGTAAAAGTCCCCCTCCCTCCAATACTCCCCCAGAGTAAGGAGTTGGCATGCCCCAGATCTGAAGGAAAGAAGGGATAAGGATGGGATGTGGGTGAGGCAAGGCAGATTTCTTCTCTCTGTGCCTCAATTTCTTTATCTATGAAATAGGGCATTCATGGTACCTACCTCAGAGAGTCGCTGTGGGCGAGGACATAATTCATACAAAATTTCTAAATGGCACCTGGCACAAAATGAACAATCAAAAGTGTTAGTTTTTGTTTTTGTTCTTCCTGAAAGATAGGTGGGACCCTATGAGCACGGACTATATTCCCGACTGTCCCAGAGGACGGCTGGTCACACCCGCAGAGAGAGCGTGAGGACCCCTGGGCCAGGCAGGTGTCAGGAGTACCAAATGACCTAAGTTTCAACAAATCTCACGTGCAAGTTTGGGCCTGGGATCCTAGTCTGCAGATGCTTCTGTTCCTATGACTTAAAAAGAGAGTACCCCCAGGTGAGGAAAAGGGAGCCGCCCTCTGCCCTCCCGCGAAACCCGGTTCAGCCTGAGGCCTCCGGGGTTGGGGGCGCGATGCGGGGGGGCCGTGGGCTGAGATCCAGCTCCGAGGCGGTGGGGGCGGAGCCTGGCCTGGAGCGGGCGGGCCCGCGCGGCGAAGGGGCGGGACCGGCGCGTCAGCCCGCAGCCCCACCCCCAGCGGAAGTGCCGCCGGGCCCGCCCCTCCCTCCCGAGGCCTGTTCCCCTCGCCCCTCCCTCGGCCCACTCTTCCTGGCTCAATTCGGCTCCCGGAGCTGGTTCTGCCAGGGCCCCAGCACCGGTCCAGAGAGGAGGCCCCGGGTCCGCGCGTCTGGCTCAGTCGGGCGGTGCTCTCTGTCCCTCTCACTCCCCAGCCGTCCCTTCCATTTCTCGGTTACCTGCGCGGCTGCAGGCGCCGCGGGGGACTGCACAGGTAAAGTCTCGGCAAGTGAGGGCGCACGTGTGGGCGCCTCCTGGGCCAAGCGGGCAGGGGAGAGGCCGACGGTACGTGCCTGGCTCTAAAAATATATATATATATATTTTTTACAGTGATTGTATTGACAGTGGGGGCTTGGGGAGGGCAGACACGGACGTCGGGAGCGCTGCAGGGCACTGGGGAGAGAGAGGGGCGGGCTGAAGCCCCCGGAGATTGGGGGCCGGTTCCTTTATGGCCCCACAGCTTGCGCAGGCTCCGTGGTGCGTGGGAGGTGGTGCGCCGTTTGGGTGGGGGCGGGTCCAGGCCGCGGCGTCGGGGAATTGTCCCCCACCCAGTCCCCGCGATGACTGGGTTTTGACAGCCTCCCCTCCCGAGCGCGCACATTCCCAGGTTTGCAGAATGAAAATCAATAAAATCGATGCAGTGGCAAAGAACGCGAAACATGTTGGGTTATTATTATTATTTGTGTTTGTTAAATTTGTTGTTTTTTTTAAAAAAAAAACTTTTTTCTTATAAAACGTGGTTTCAGCTTGGATAATGGCCTCAGAGAGGGATAAAAAACGCCCCCTGGTTTCCCAGCAGGGTCCGGGGGCCTGTCTTAGGTCCCAAGCCTCGAAAAACGTCACAGGGCGGCCGTGCGGGGTCCGGCGGCGGGAGAGAAGCCCCGGGACACGCTCGGTTTCCGGATACGGCTATTCGCCGCACCTCACCCTCTGCCCTTTAGGGAGATGGCCCCCCTCCACCGACATTTCCCCGGTTCACCACACGCACGCCCCGGGAACCGCGCCTCCTCCCCTCCCCCGCGCTCTCCCCGGCGCTTTAAATAATGATATTTGCATGCAGGGAGCGATTCATAAATATGTCAGGGCTGGTGAAATATAGGCAACATTTCAAACTTTCTATTTAAAAAACATGAATTATGGCCGCGGAAAATGTGTTCCCATTTAAAGGCGATACGAAGTATTTGGTGTCTCGTCCCCGGGCCCATCCATCACGCAGACAATAAAGAGAGTTTTTCGCCCTGACACCCGCGATTTATGGGCGCCCTTCTCTGCCCTCATCACTCACCCGCCGCAGCCGGCCTGGCGACAGGCCCCGCGGAGAGACGCGCGGCCGCCCCCGCGCGGGCTAGCGCGCGCACTTTGCGCCCTCGCTGGCCCCACAAGATCTCGGCTCCCAGAGGGAAGCACCCACTCCCAGCAGTTGGGGGATCGGTCTTGAGGGTCTGGGCAGCCAAGTGGGAGCGGAAACCACACTGGTCCTCCCACCCCGCGCAGCCTCTCAGGGCTGACGCCGAGCGCGCCGCGGCGGGGTTTTGCTAGTCTTTGCTGTGTCCTGGCCTCGCCGGCGCCGCGCCGGGAAGTTTGCAGGGCAGGCGGCAGGAAGTTATTTAAGCGCTGGCTCGAAGTGAGGACAGAGAAGTGGGCAGGGGGTTACCCAGGCCAATTCTCGGGCCATTCCGCCCCAAGGAACATGGAGCTGTCCCCAAGCTTTCTTGAGCCCCGCCGGGCGGACGCTTCTCGGCTAATCTTTCTGCAACTTTTACAAAGCTGCCTCCTCCCCAGTTTGATCTCTGCAAACACATCCTGGGCGTCCGCGGCAGCTTGGAAACTATTTTTACCGTCTGGGGCCGAGGAGTTGCATTGCAATAAGGAAGGCGAGGCGCCTTCTCTAGCGTTTCACCGCGGGCCAGGCTGGATCACCCAGTGGCCTCTTTGCCCCCTCGCCCCACCCTTCGCGCGCCCTCCAGAGCCCCCTTCGAATCTCTCTTGCTAACTTGCAGCGCTCTGGGGGTTCTCCGAGACACAGGCGCAGGAGGGAGCCTTCGTCGAGAAAAGTTCCGGCTACCTCTGTTGGGGAATTTGCTTTCATTTTTCACCGCGGGCTAACCTGGCCAGGCGGGTTCCCGAAGCACCGGCAGAGGTGGGGGCTGCCAGGCACTGCCAGGCAGCGAGAGGCCGCTCGACCTGGGGGCGCCGCTTGTCCAGCCTCACTCGGAGGCCAGACTTGCAGCCACCCGGGCACTAGAAGCCACCTCGAGTCCCGCGTTGAGCCGAGGTGTCGGCGTACACGCGAGCCGGGAGCGGTTTCTTGCAGGATGCCTGCAAGCTGGATTTATTCGGATAAATGCAGCGCAAACGACAGCCAGAGAAATCCCGTCGATTCTAAAAATGACAAGGTTGAATTTATTAGACTGAGAGTCATGTGTAAGTGCAGGAAGATGAAAATTATACAAACAGCTCCACGTCCAGTGTGAACACCACTGATCGCTTCCAGTTTCCAGGGCATGTAATTAACACATCTGAATATTTAGATCTAGAGAGAAATATAAAAATACTCTTAAATTCTCCGTGTGTGGACATATATTTCAGTTGAAAACATTCTAGAGCAAGTGTCCTTTACAGCCCCTGCTTGGGTGTCATCTGGGCTGGAGATAGAACTTATGTCCAAATAACCACCCAGAGAATATTATCTATAACCAGAGCGAGTCCCGCATCGCTGAGGATTACGGTATCTACAGATCTTTAAATATCTGCTTAGTGGCAGAGGTGAAATATATTTAAGAAAAGCAGGCGCGAAGATAACTGAGCCACTGTGTCCAAACAATATTTCTGGGCATGGAAATAAATTTCCTACAAGGTCGGCGGTGGAGAGTGCAGACAAATGGAGAGGCTTTCGGAAACCCTGTGTGGGGGCCTCCCGGTCCTGGACCCCATGCACCATGCAAGTTGAAGTGGGCTCTATTGGATGTCTGTGGCCTCGGACTGCGGCGTGACTGCTGCGAGAGGCTCGGCCCTGACGCCCAATACTGCAGCGCTCTGGGGGTCGTCCGAGATACTGGCGCGGAGAGCCTTCGCGGGGCACTGAACCCGACCTATCAGGTGGCAGGCCTGGGCTCCCCCGGGCAGCCCTTTTCTCACAGACACTTCAGCTACCCCTCAATCCTGGCTCCACCTGGCTCCGGCAGTGGCCGTTTGGGTCTACAGATGTGGAGGAACAGCGCAGAAAAAGGCGGGTCCGGCTCGATTCCGAGGCATCCCAAAGCAGGAAGCCGGAGGCCACTGGGAAGAAGGCCACGATTTTTGCGCCTTCTAGAAGCCAGGCCCCACCCAAACTCTTGGGACACTAAATTGAGGCCACAGAGGCAGTTATCTGGGTGTATTTACTTATATCAGGCACACACACACACACACAGTCACTACTAAGGCCCGGATGCCCCCGTGAGTCTTATCTACATATGTGAAAAGCCCGGGCAACGCCAACAGCGAGGTCGGCAACGTTGCAGCTGTGAAATTCCAAGGCCAAACACTAATTCCAGAATAGGACAACTGTCCACCAGTCTCTCTCCCTCTTCTTCCTCTTCACCCCTCCAAACCCACCCAACCCTTAAACAGGCGCAGAGCTTCTCAGAGCCCCTGCTCGGAAAGAGATTATAGAGGACTTTGCCATGAGTTTCTGGGAACTGCACACTCCTGGGGCAACCCTGCCGCGGGAGAACTAACCCCGGCCTTGAGAACGTCCTACTCCAGGCAGTGTGGCTGCGCACGAAAGGTTTATACGGCACACCGAGAAGAGGGAGCCAGAATGGGAAATACTCCCTGGCAAGTAAGAAAAGGGAAAAGGAAATGAAGGAAAGAGATGGGGGAGCCCAGAAAGACGCGGGAGGGAAAATAAAAAGGGAGGAAGAAAAGAAATGAGAGCCAGGAGAGGCGCGCGAGGAGAGCGCAGGCCGTGGCGAGAACCCGGGACAAGGCCGGGCCGCGGCTCCTGCACGCCAGGCTTCTCCCCTGCCCCGAGCAGCGGCGAGGGCCACACGGGAACTGTCCCCTACTGGCCCCGCGAATCTGGGCCTTGCTCCCAGTCTGGTGGGGCGGACCTGGGTGCAGAGGCCTCCGCGCGCGCTTTCTCTCCCCGCTCCCAAGGACCGCGAGGCGGAGCAGGACTGGGGTGGGGAGGCCCCCGGGGGTGCGCGCCAGTCCGGGACTCTTTGGGTGCTCTGGGCCAGGCTTTCCAGCTTGCCGGGCCTGACCTGTCAGGCGGATTATCTTCGAGGGAGATTAATAGGGGAGGCGGGCTGCAATAATAATCGTTTTGTTTGATGTGACAACTCTGATAGGCGTTGATTTACTTACAAACTGATAGGCTTTTAATTGAGCGCCTCCGCCGAGCCCGAGATGAAAGGGAAGCGGCGGTGAAAGGCGGCCCGCCTGCCCTCCGGCCTCAATACTGATTAGCCATCTCGACAGTGAACAGTTCAAGGCATTTTCAAACTTTTTTCCTCAGCTCTTTCCCCTTCCTTCTCTTCCTCCCACCCTCTCCTCCAATATCTGCCTTGCCCACTCCTTTTTTAGAGAAAACAAATTATTTCCATTGTGTGCAAATAAAATCCGCAGGACATCCACGCCAACTGCTGCTGGGGGTTGGAGGCTTTAGGCCTGGCGCAGAGTAATTAATGACCCCCACCCCTGGGCCCGCGCAGCCTTCGGGGGTTTGGCCTCCTGCGCGAGCGTGCGCAGGCTCGGACGCTGGCGCCTCCCAAAAGCCCCGGGCGCGCAGGCCCCCAGGCGCCCCCATGCGCTCGGACCCTCGGAGTGGAGTTTTGAGAAAAGCGAACGCACGCTGGCCACGATCCGCACCCACGCAGCACAGCGCAGCCCCACGAGCGTGTGCGGCCACACCGGGGGACGCGGGAGCCACTCCACGGCTCCCCCAGGCTTCAGGTGCTGAGGCTGCCTCCCCTGAGCCGCCGGCGTAATAAGCTGCTGGAATTAGAGGAGAGGGGGAAGAGTTGAGTCTGGAGGCTGGGGAGGGACGCCCTTGGCTGCGTCACCCGCAGCCCTGCCGCAGCCCCCAGAATTTCAGTGCCCGGGCCTCGCGGGGAGGCCGCGGCGATAGCGGCCCAAAGGTGGGCTCGCGGCGTTAGGAGCACTACCATTGGTTGGGTCGACACCTAGACGGCCGCGCACTCAATGACCAGGCACACATGGACACACCCGAAGGATAAGAGTGCTTCACAGACGCGCTGCCCCGCAGAGACAGCGTAGGACTGTCCTGCCCTCCGAAACGCGCAACTGGGACTCGCTCCCTAGAGACCAGACAACCGCCTCCCTCAGCGTGGGGCCTCGCCACCCGCTCGCCGACTCACCTTCCTCAGATGTCGCACGGACACTACAACCCCCCTTGAATGCAGGTGTGCTCTTACACATACACTGACAAACACCAGCCCCAAGCACACACCGCCTCAGTCCCCTCTTCTCTCCAAATGAGCTTTCAGTCAAGTTACCATCTCATAAAGTTTACCCACCCAAAGAATCAAGGGATAGAATCCAAACGCAGAAAAAGAATGCCTAGGAGCAAATTCTAAAACTCACCCCGGAAAGTTCTCGGTACCCGTGCGGAGTGGGAGACAGAGAAAGAAGCGGGGGAGGGGAGTGAGGTGGGGGAGGGGAGTGAGATGGGCCAAGAGGAGAGGGCGAGCACGCCGAGGGCAGGTTCCAGACCCGACCCCCGCGCGCACCCGGCTCAGCCCCAGGTGCGCGCCGGTCGAAACCGGGTCTCCAGACTCGGCCCCCGCCCCCCACGCGGGCACAGACTGGCTCCCGACTCCCAGAGCTCCCAGGCCCACCATTTATCAAAAGGACTTGACAACAAAAGAAGAGCCGGGGCGGAAAAGCGGAGGAGGGGAGATTCAAAGTCTTCCAAGTCGTTCCGAGGAAGGGGGTGTGTCCTCCTCCCCACCCACCCCCTGTAATTTCTGCGAGTTTCTGGAGGAGACCCTCGAACCCGCTCCGGACGCTATCAGAGTCCCGATAACTCACGCAGCGCCACAGGCATGCATACACACTGGGCACCCAGGTCCAGGTACCCGGTGGCACGCACAGCCCTTCCCCTTTTCTTCCCAAACAACCCGAGTGACGGTGCAAATCGAGGGGAACGCTGCAGTCTCGCTCCGCTTCCCTGGAAAAACCCGCGTTCCCACAGGCAGCCGCCCCCTCCCTCTCTCGCTCCTTCCCTCGGCGTCCCAGCGCAGGTCGTTCCGACTCGGCGTTCCAATAAATTTGAGAGAGCAGCTCCGAGTGACCCTGGCTCCCCAGCCTGCGGGAATGGCGGCAGGTGGGAGAAGGTCGGGGAGGGGGCTTGAGTGAGCCTGAGATGTTTCTTCCCCCATACACCCATGGCCAGGCCTCTTCTTCGTAGCCTCTCAGCCCTGCTTACGACCCGAGGGGGTCAAAGAATTGAGGCGAGGTTTACCCCACCATTGACCTCCAGGACTCGAGGTTCCTTGGTGGTGTGGCTCTTAGAAGTCTCCGAGTTTGGGGTTAGGGAACTACGGAGGGTGGCAGCCTGACCTCCGCACGCTACACGCCCCGCGGGGACTCGCGGCGGCGGGGTGGGGTGAGGGGAAATCTCCCATGTTAGACATTGCCGCCGCTGGTCTCGGGTACCCGGAGCCGCGCCCGAACTCCGCGACCCCAACAGACCGAAGCCCCCAGAGGTGGAAGGGCGTCTCTCCGACACCGAGAGGGCAGGCGCACACTCCAGGCCTGGGCGCCCCTCTCGGCGCCCTGGGCGCACCTGCGCACTTTACTCTCGCTATTCATTTTCCTGACACCGTGCGCCTCTTTCCTCTCTTTCATTCTTTTTCTTAGAGCCCCCACCACACCCCACCGCCATCCCAAGAGGCCGCTCCTCTTTTCCCCTCCTCCAGTTCCCTCTCGATCTCCTCCTTCCTCTCCGTCTCTCTCTCCCTCTCTCTTTTTCCCTTCAAGTCGCACCCGCCTTGTAATCAGCAACAAAAGCTGACATAAATCACGGGAGGATTGACAAGCGCTGACAAATAACTGATTGATTGCGGTCGAGAAACATTGACAATTGATGGAGGGGTGGAGATGCCCAAAGAAGTGGGGGAGGGAGGAAAAGAGGGTGGAAGGGGAGAGTAAGAATGGGGGGTTGGGGGGAGAGATTGAGTGTGAAACAGAGGAAACATGTGACCCCCGCTGCTGCCCCAATCTACGCGTCCCCGGGCGTCACGTGGCCGAGAAGGGCGGAGAGCCCAGCGCTCCTCGCGGTGTTGAGCCGCCGCCGCTGCGACTGCCCATCTAGCTTCTGGTTTCTCCGCCGCGGAATCTGAGGAAATCAGAGCGGGCGGGCGGGCTTCTTCCAGCTCCGGCTCCCCACCTTGCCTTCTTACCCTGGTGGCTGCGCTGCGCCGCGCGGGATCTCGATTACTGCGAAGGAAAAAACACTGGGTGTGCAGGTTCCCTTCGCCCCTGGAGTTGACAGTCCAGCCGGTGTCCACACTCCCACCGGTGCTCTTTCTGGACACCCCCGCAGTCTATTCCTCACGCGCACCCGCCTCCAAAAGAAGGTTTCAGTTTATTTTCGAGCTGGGGAAAGGAAGAACGACGAGGAGGAAAAAAGAGGGAGGCGGCGGATGGCAAACGTAGAATAAATGTCCATCTCGTCCTCGGAGCGAAATCGAGGGAGGAGACACACAGGGAGGCGGCGAAGAGGGAGCTGCCCATTAAAACCAGCTCTGAGAGTCCTGGCGGCGGCGGCGGCGGCGGCGGCGCGGGACGCGTCACATCCCCTTGACCCTCCAATCACCTCGGGCTCCCATTTGATTGGAAGGCGGCAAAGGCTTTAATCTCCCCCTTGGTGCAGCTGCTTTTGAAGTGAGTTTCCTCGCCAGAGCCCCGGCTGGACACGCAGCGGCTCACATCGCAGAGCGCAGCGCCGGCGCGGGGCCGCGAAAACGCAGCGCAGGGGAGCAGCCCGAGGCGGACACCGCGAGCCGCCCGGCACTCCCGCAGTCCAGCCGGCTCCTCTAGCCCGGCCACGGCTCCGCTGCGGGCCACCCAGGATTACTCGCGTCTGGTTCCAGGAGCCCAGAAGGCGCGCTGGGCGCCCGTGGCCGCCGCGCCAGCTCCTCCTCCTCCCGCTGCTGCTGCTCCCCGGGCGAGCGCGCAGCCCCGAGCCCGCCCCGCGCCTCCCGGAGCCCTCCCCCCCGCTGCTCCCATGCGCGCGGGTGGGTCATGAGCACAGCGCCCTCGCTTTCTGCCCTAAGAAGCAGTAAGCACAGCGGCGGCGGCGGCGGTGCAGACCCTGCCTGGACCAGCGCGCTCTCTGGAAATAGCTCCGGCCCCGGCCCAGGCTCGTCCCCGGCCGGCAGCACCAAGCCTTTTGTGCACGCCGTGCCCCCCTCTGACCCCCTGCGCCAGGCCAACCGCCTGCCAATCAAGGTGCTGAAGATGCTGACGGCACGAACTGGCCACATTTTGCACCCCGAGTACCTGCAGCCCCTGCCTTCCACGCCCGTCAGCCCCATCGAGGTAAGGACCCTCTCTCTGGATCGCACTGGGACCACTACCCTGGCTGCCACCCTAGGGCTTTCTTTTTCTCGGGATCTGGGCGGAGGTGGGGGGGTCGGTGTGATTCAGCTCCCGAATGGGGGAAGAGGCTACTGCTTCCGTACCTCAAAACTAGGGCGGAAAAGGGGGAGGAAGTGGAATGGGGCGTGAATGCTAGGGAGCAAGGCTGCCAATACTTGTTTCTCCTTTTGATATGAAAGCCCCTACCCCGACCCAGGCCCCTTCACTCGGCACCGAAGGCAGGCGGAGGTCTGAAATACGGTTCCAAAGTCGCCGTCCTTCGGATCCCCAGAAGCCAGTGTGTGCACACAGCCTCTGAGGCGCCAGCCGCCCGAGCCCTTACTCTGAAGAATTAAGGAGTGTTTGTGGGGAGGGGGTACAGTTCTGGGTCTGGGAACCGAAAACCAAAACATTTTGCTTTTCAAAAATCTAGTTAGCGCTGAGAGAGGGCAGGAAAGATGCTGCTGGGAGTGGTGGTTGGGCGGGGGGAGCAATCTGCTGCCTTTCCCAAGGGCGAGAATGTTTGTGAGTGGGTGTTGAAGAGGGGGTGCCGCCTAGAATTACGCCTCAGGGCTGGGAGGATCTTCGTGGGCTGTTGCGGAGAGGCATTTAAACCTCAGAAGCCAGGATTCTAAAGGGTTTCCACTTCTTTCTCTGTGTGACCCTCCCCCCCATCGTCTGACCCCGCAGCTCGATGCCAAGAAGAGCCCGCTGGCGCTGTTGGCGCAAACATGTTCGCAGATCGGGAAGCCCGACCCCTCGCCCTCCTCCAAACTCTCCTCGGTTGCCTCCAACGGGGGCGGCGCGGGCGGTGCCGGCGGCGGCGCTGCGGGCGACAAGGACACCAAATCGGGCCCCCTGAAGCTGAGCGATATCGGCGTGGAAGACAAGTCGAGTTTCAAGCCGTACTCCAAACCTGGCTCGGATAAGAAGGAGCCGGGAGGCGGCGGTGGAGGCGGTGGCGGTGGCGGGGGCGGCGGCGGGGGTGTTTCGTCGGAGAAGTCGGGATTCCGGGTACCGAGCGCCACCTGCCAGCCATTCACGCCCAGGACAGGCAGCCCGAGCTCCAGCGCCTCGGCCTGCTCGCCGGGAGGTATGCTGTCCTCGGCCGGGGGTGCCCCGGAGGGCAAGGACGACAAGAAAGACACCGACGTGGGCGGCGGCGGCAAGGGCACCGGGGGCGCCTCGGCCGAAGGGGGACCCACGGGGCTGGCACACGGCCGGATTAGTTGCGGCGGCGGGATTAATGTGGATGTGAACCAGCATCCGGATGGGGGCCCGGGAGGCAAGGCTCTGGGCTCGGACTGCGGCGGTTCATCGGGCTCCAGCTCCGGCTCCGGCCCCAGCGCGCCCACCTCCTCTTCAGTGCTGGGCTCTGGGCTGGTGGCTCCCGTGTCACCCTACAAACCGGGCCAGACAGTGTTCCCTCTGCCTCCCGCGGGCATGACCTACCCAGGCAGCCTGGCCGGTGCCTACGCCGGCTACCCGCCCCAGTTCCTGCCACACGGCGTGGCACTTGACCCCACCAAGCCAGGCAGCCTGGTGGGGGCGCAGCTGGCGGCGGCCGCGGCCGGGTCTCTGGGCTGCAGTAAGCCGGCCGGCTCCAGCCCCTTGGCCGGAGCGTCTCCGCCGTCCGTGATGACAGCCAGTTTGTGCCGGGACCCGTACTGCCTCAGCTACCACTGCGCTAGTCACCTGGCAGGGGCGGCGGCCGCCAGCGCTTCTTGCGCACATGATCCGGCCGCTGCGGCCGCGGCGCTGAAGTCCGGATACCCGCTGGTGTACCCCACGCACCCGCTGCACGGTGTGCACTCCTCGCTAACGGCCGCCGCGGCTGCTGGTGCCACACCGCCCTCCCTGGCCGGCCACCCTCTCTACCCCTACGGCTTTATGCTCCCTAACGACCCGCTCCCCCACATCTGCAATTGGGTGTCGGCCAACGGGCCGTGCGACAAGCGCTTCGCCACGTCCGAAGAGCTGCTGAGCCACTTGCGGACCCATACTGCATTCCCCGGGACAGACAAACTGCTGTCGGGCTACCCCAGCTCGTCATCTCTGGCCAGCGCCGCCGCGGCCGCCATGGCTTGCCACATGCACATCCCCACCTCGGGCGCACCAGGCAGCCCTGGGACGCTGGCGCTGCGCAGCCCCCACCACGCGCTGGGACTCAGCAGCCGCTACCACCCCTATTCCAAGAGCCCGCTTCCCACGCCTGGCGCCCCCGTGCCGGTGCCCGCCGCCACCGGACCCTACTACTCCCCCTACGCCCTCTACGGACAGAGACTGACCACCGCCTCGGCGCTGGGGTATCAGTGAGGGCGGCCGGGAGGGCGAGCGAGGGAGAGGAAGGATGGGGGAGGGGAGGAGCCCAGGGAGGGGCGGGATCACGGCCCAGGTTGCTGACACCCGCGCGTGGGGAGGACTCGGGCCACGAAAGGAAAGAAATATATACCGTATCTATCTACCCGACAGCAGCGACCGAGACCCAGTGGGACACTCCCCTTCTCCCCACTCTCACCTCCCCACCCAAACTTTATAAAAGTTGAAAAAATACCATTTGACTTTTTATAGAAAAAAGGAAAAAATAATTGAGAAAGTGTTCATCTGAGGACTGCATCGGTGGACACTGGTATTTATTTATGTTAGCTCCAAGCGGACCCGTGGTTCAAAAGTGCATTATTTAGTTTGAGCTCTGTAGGTAAAGAGGAGGGAAAAAATTTAAAACTTGAGGGTAAAAATGTGGAAAACAAACCCTCCCATCCCTTGTAGATTATAAATAAAAGCAAAACCGCCACAGAACTAGAGGTCTTCTCTTTAATGTTACTTTAAAATTGCTATGATTGTATTGTACGTTATTTAATGTCTGATTGAAACAGAAATTTACATGCATGTTTGTTACAAAAAATGAAAAAAAGTCACAATTTGTCAGCTCTGATTTCAAATTGCAATTATTTTTAAGGTGTATACCATCGAAGAGAATGGGTATTTTTTTGTATGTATTCTGGAAGAAAACAACAAAAAGAAAAAGAAAAAATTCTATTCCAAAACCTCATTTGCCTTATTTTGTTCTTTAAAAGGAACACTTAACTATTTTTAATTTTTAAGTCCACCCGCTGAGAAGGGGACAAGGTTTACGTCATGTACTAAAATAATAGACAATGTATCGCTTTAAAGATTAAAATTCCGTATATTTGATGTATTAAAGGGTTTTACTTCTTCTTATCTTTTTTATTTTGGTTAAAGAGAGCATGGCAGTTTCGGCCGCAGTGGGTTCCGGGGCCTCACTGCTACTCCTTCTTCCCGGGACCGTGGCCGAATTTCTGATCCCTTTGTTGTGATTTTCTGGGAGGCAAAGGCGTCGGAAGGGGCGACCAGCCGCGAAGTTGGCCTTGGGGAACATATTTTTAGAGGATATTTCACCATTTGGAAAGATAGTGTCCTCCGCTAGCTATCATTTCGTTTTTATTTCAATTTTCTCTTGGCAGCTGGCTTGTTAAAAGTGAAAGGGGGTGTGTGGCGGGGGACAGGGTTTTTGTTAAATTTCCCTCCTGAGCTTTTTGGGCGTTTGGGTTTCGTTTTGTGCAGAGTGGAGCAGGCCGAGACTCGCCAGCTGGGCCTGGGCCGGGGCCTCGGGGACGTGGGGCAGCGCGCTGCCCCTGCGTTGGCTTCCAAGCCTCCCCTGCCCGCGGCAGGCAAGCCGAATAGACTGGGAGGCGGAGCGGCGCTTGGGGAACCTGTGTCCCGGGCCTGTAGAGAGTACGCAGGGACCCTCTGGTCCCTAGGGGAGAGTGCGTCCTCTTTTCTTTTCTTCTGGCTTCCCAGGGCCTTCTAAACGCTCCCCCCAACCCTCGCCCTCACCCCCACCCCCACCCGCCGGCTCCTTCCTCCCTCCAGAGTCGGGACCCGGGGCTGGCCGGCGCCACTGCTGCTTTTCCCCGTCCGGGTGGCTCTGCGGCCGGCGCTCTATTCCAGTCCGCGCCGCAGGAGAGCGCGCCCGGCCAGGGACCCGGAAAGCCCCTCCAAGTGCGGCCCCACGAGCGTCCCGGCGCCCAAGCCCGGCCTCTCTGGGGCTACCAGGTGGGCACCCAGGGCTCCGCTCTGCAGAAGCGCGACGGGAGTCTGGGTCCAGGCGCAGCTCCCTGTGGCGCGGGCCGCTGTCTTCTCCCCAGCTGGGGCCTCAGGACAGAGCTGCCCAAAGCGCCGAAGGAAGCACGCAGAAAAAAGTCCCAGTCCCTTTGAGGGGTAGGGGGCCCGAGACCCAGCGCCCCCTCCCAGACGCTCCAGGCCTGGGCGCTAGCCCTGGTCCTCCGGCTGGTTGGGAGCTCTGAGCCCAGAGCGCCCTTTCCGGGGATTCCGGGACCTTGGAGTCGCGGCTGAGAGCGCACCCCAAACTCCCGGCTCCCTGGGGTCAGGCTCTTCTGGGTTCTCCGAGTATCGGGATCCCCTCGGCGCTCAGGTACCCCCGTTGCCTCTGGGGACTCACGGCCGCGCGGAGTCAGCCTTTGGCCTCTCGCCAGCGTCGGACAGCCCGCGGCCCCTGCCGCCATTTGCACCGGGATTGGTGACTTTGAGATTTTCCACCCTCCTCCCAGCGCCAGCCTCACGGCTGCAGGGCCTTTACCCGGGTTGCACGCAAAGCCACCCCCAGCGACCTCCCGGACGCTGCGGGGAGCGCGCGGGCCGCCGCCTGGAACTGACTTGGTGGGGACTCTGGCTCCGCCGCCGTCTCCGCACCCCCGACCCTGATGTCCGGACGTCGAGAGACCCCAGGAAACGGAGCTGGCGCCGAGGAGGACCCCTGGCCCGCAGCGTCCTTGGACGCCGCAGCCCCGCTCCCACTCTGGTCCGGCCGAGAGAGGCTGGGCTGGGCCTGGTTCGCTGAGAATCCTGGCCGGCGGGCTTGTCGCCCCGGCCTCTCGGACAGACATCCCCCGCCCTGCATGTGGGAGGGCGAGCGCGCGTGGCGGTGCTGCAGCCGGGGTCCCACGCTCCAGTGCCCGCAGCTCAGGACCTGAAAGCCAGGCGTCTACCACTCTCTCACCAGCAGCAGCCACGCTCTCCTGGCCACTGCGACCCACAAGCTGTGCCTCTTTTCCCTAGCGTCTTCGGACAGGGGTCCCTGAGCCACCACACCTTGCCGGCCCGGAAGGACCTAGACATTCTCCCGCCCTAGGATTCAGGCTTGGGACCAACAGGGAGACGAACCCGGGACGTTCGTGCCTTCGTGCCCCTTCTTGGTATTTTATCAACGCAACCCAAAACCAAAGCCCCTTAAAAGTTTGATGAGACCCTTGCCGGGAGCAGCTACACAGAGGCAGCAGCGTTCCGGCGCTGGGGCGCCCGGGGGTGAGGGCAGAAAGGATTCCCCGACGTGTTGGACGGATCCGAGTCACCCCGGGCGCGCGGTAAGTGAAGGGTGGGTGCCAGTATCTGCTGCGTGTCCAGGCCGAGGTGCGAGCCTCCTCGGAGGGACAAATGCCCCTCCCCAAGGCGCGCCCCCCGACTCTCTCCAGCTTTCTGCGGAACAGCTGCGGAATCCTCGGCGCGCCAGCGGGCGGCTGGAGCCCGGGCGGGGCGCCGCGTGTCCACCAGGCGGCGCTGCAGAGCCCGGCGGAGCAGGAAGGAGCCCTGGAACCCTGGCCAGCGCGCGGGCAGCCGGCTGGATGAGCATCCCGAGGCCCCGCGCTTCCACTTTCGCGTGGCTTTGGGAGCGTTGTCCAGAGGGCCCCTCCCTGTGGCTCCTCGCTTCTTTTCTCCTGCTGCGAACCGTCTCCCCTGCTCTTCTCCACCAGCTCCAGCTTCTGCCCTTGTTTCCTCCTCGTTCTCTATTCCTGTCAGGAGGATTGGCCCAGGTGTCCGTCCCTTCCCAACCTGGGGAGCTCCCACCGTCAAGGCTCTGACACGTCACCTTGTCTGCCATGCTGAAGCAGTCCCCACACAGGCCTGCATTCATTCACTCCCTCCTTCACTGATGATTTCCTAGCGCCTACCCCTTGCCAAGGGCTGCTCATCCCATTTACTCGTCCCTGACACAGTTTGAGAAACCGAGGCTAAGTCCTGGAGGCCAGTGGCAGGGCTGGCGGATAAAGCCCAGGCCTTTCCTCCACCATCCAATCTTATCCCCCTACCTGTCCCTCTGGTGGTGACACAGTGACCCTGGTGTCCTTGTGCTGGGTAACTCCGCATAGATGCAGATCAGGGAGGTGTGCCTCCGAGAGAGCTGCTGAAGAAGGACCAGCTTCTGAAATCTGCCACAAGCCTGTGGGCCTCTGAGTAAGCACAACCAACACAAATGCAGATGCCTGTCAGCACACGCACTCACTTGTTTCCACACTTGCACTCCTACTTCCACAGAAGCCACCCCCTGCTCTGACTCTGGCACACCTGGTTACGTGTGGCACACACTTATGCTCCGACAGCAGATAGGAGAAGGAAAGATGTGGGCTTGGTCTTTAAGCAGTGAGGAAAGGCAGATAAAAAAGCCCCGCTAGGTGATGAACTTCTTGTGCTTTAGAAAACTCATAAGGCTGCAGCTCCAGCGGCGCAATCGGTTAGCACACAGTACTTACACAGAAAACTCGTAAAGGTTGCCCAGAAGGTGGGACCTATCCCCTGCCAGGTCGTCGGCTGGCCTCTGCTGCACGTCTCTACTAAAAATACGTTCAGCTTAGGGTTCCTCGCTGAATGTGGCGAGCGGCCTGGTGGTGCTTAGAGTGACTGGAAAACCCAGGCTGACCTGCTCATATCTGTTAAGGGCTATGCCCAGCCCATGGGATCCTATATCGTTCCACTTAAACTTCACAACAGTTCCATGAGGTCATTAGAATCTTCACCCCATTACTAGACTTAATACCTGGATGATGAAATAATCTGTACAACACACCTCCACGACACAAGTTTACCCATGTAACAAACGTGCACTTGTACCCCTGAACTTAAAAGAATCTTCACCTCGTTTTTCAGATGAGGAGACTGAGGCTCAGCAGGGGAAAGACACTGGCTTGAGGGACACAGCTAGTGAGAGATGGCTATAAGCAGGGATTCTCATCTTGGCTGCTCTCGCCTGATGAAGTTTTAAAGCAGAACAGTGCCTAGGAGCCAGAGATGCTCTTCCAGCTAGAGGAGGGTGTGGTGAACATAGCTGGGTTTTCAAAAAGGTTTTTGGTGTTATTGTTATTATTTTATTTTTTAATGGAGATTTTCTTTTTTCTTTTTATTTTATTTTATTTTTTTGAGACAGTCTCACTCTGTCGCCCAGGCTGGAGTGCTGTGGCTTGATCTCAGCTCATTGCAACCTCTGCCTCCTGGGTTCAAGTGATTCTCCCACCTCAGTCTCCTGAGTAGCTAAAATTGCAGACATGCACCACCATGCCCAGCTAAATTTTTTGTATTTTTAGTAGAGACAGGGTTTCACCATGTTGGCCAGGCTGGTCTCAAACTCCTGACCTCAAGTGATCCACCCACCTCAGCCTCTTAAAGTGCTGGGATTACAGGCGTGAGCCACTGTGCCCAGCCTATTTATTAATGGAAATTTTTCAAACAGAGCAGTAGAATGAATAGTGTAATGAACCCCCATAAACCCATCACCCAGCCTCAACAATGAGGCAAGTTTATTTCCTCGCTACCCCCTCCAACTCATTATTTTGAAATAATAAAGACACCATTTCACCTCCTCAGTGCTTGTCGCTTCCAGCTAGGGTTTCAACCTATGCTTGGGTTGGCTCCCGATCCAGGGCTCATCCCGCTGCCCCACCTGGGTTGAGGCTCGGTGAGCTAAAGCATATTACTCTCCAGTTCGTGCACAGTATAGCTGGGATTTGAACCTACTTCTTTCAGACCTGGAAGCCAAGCACTTAATCCTACCCCATGCTGGGAGTCCCCAAAACTCCCAAGGGTACTAAGGCCTCTATGCCCAGTGTGACCCAGAGTGAGCCCAGAGGGTATCTGGGCTATTAAAAGACTCGAGCCCTGGCTAGGAAATGCCTTAGTTGGGACACTCACAGTACAAGAGATATTCCTAGAGTGAGACCATTATAAAGCCACATGGTGCAGTGGAAAAAGCACAGATTTAGGTTCAGTCTAACCTATCTTTTAGCTCCACCACTGACTCATATTTAAGGCTAAGTCTCTCTTGACCTCAGTTTTCTCATCTATGAAATGGGGACATTGGTACCAACCTAATGGGGCTGTAGTGAGGCTCAAATTAAGTAATAAATTTGAAAATGGCCAACCTACTGCCTAGTTCATACTGGTTCTTAGTAAAGACAAGTTTGTTTCTTTCTTTCCTTTCTCCCCAAAGTCTCATTTCATTTTGACCAGGCTTCTTGCTCAAGAACTTCCTGTGGCTCCCTGTGGCCCACTGGCTTAGAGCTTCACTCCACTACCTGGCCATCAGGGTGCCTGTAATCATGGTTCATCCTCTGATCTTGCCTCTGTTTGCCTGCTCTACCTCATGTCTCACCAATCTTCAGAGTTCAAATCCTCTGCCAGCCAGCTAGCCCCCCAGCCCATCCTCCAACACCCTGGTGGATGGCACCCATCATACATTCCTTCCCTGAAATGCCTTCCTTTTTCCCTTTCTACCAAAATGCTCTCAATACTCTCCTCTTCCAGGAAGCCCTCTAGATTTTTCCCCCACCACACACTGATCTTTCCCTCACTTTGCATTCCCTCAGCACTCAATGCAAAGGCAGAGGGTAAAGATATAAAGGTCACTGTACCAGGGACCAGGACACTTGGTTTTGAGCAGTGCCTCTTTATAGTTGTGTGACCATGGACAAGGAAGTCACATGTCCTCTGTGAAGCTTGTCTCCAAAACTGATACAGGGCTGTGCCTACCAGGGTGAACAGCACATTGCCAACAAGAATAATATTAAAAAAGTAGCTCAACTGTACACTTACTAGTCCATCCATTCACTTATTCATGTTACTATTACTGTCCCCATTTTACAGATGACGAAGCCGAATAAAGTAACACTGTGCTGGTCCCTATGCCTGGGATTTTGTCCTCCACCCTCTTTTCCTTATTACCAGCAACACAGAAGTTCTACTTTAGATCTCAGGCCAAGTGTGACCTCCTTCTGGAACGCCCCAGGCCCTTTTTTTATCAGATTTAATGCCCTTTCCTTTGCTCTATCCTGCCATCGTATTCTCTTCATGTTGTCCAGAAGGCCTGGATTCTGGGTTACTGGGGAGAAGGGATTATCTCCTATACCTACTTCTAATCATGGCAGCTAGCATGGTACCTGGAACATAGTAGGTGCTCAATAAATATTAGAAGGAGGGAAGGAAAAGGAAGGAAAGAAGAGAGGGAGGGAGGCCGGGCGCAGTGGCTCACGCTTGTAATCCCAGCATTTTGGGAGGCCGAGACGGGCAGACCATGAGGTCAGGAGATCGATACCACGGTGAAACCCCGTCTCTACTAAAAATACAAAAAAATTAGCCGGGCGTGGTGGCGGGCGCCTGTAGTCCCAGCTACTCGGAGAGGCTGAGGCAGGAGAATGGCGTGAACTCGGGAGGCGGAGCTTGCAGTGAGCCGAGATTGTGCCACTGCACTCCAGCCTGGGCGACAGAGTGAGACTCCATCTCAAAAAAAAAAAAAAAAAAAAAAAAGGGAGGGAGAGAGGAGAAAGCAGAGGAAAGAAAAAAAAACAAAAGACAGAAGGAGGACAAATGTGCATGAATCGGGAACTCTTGGATAAAATTATGCTTCCAAAGAAGGGAGGGTAGGAGGAAAAGTAGCAGTGGCCTTAGAGGAACTTTGAATGTCTTTGCCTGAAGCTCAAAACTCAGGGCCAGGTGAGCTTCCATGCATCAGCTGGAAATAGCATTTGCTGACAATAACAAAGACTCCTAAATAGTGGCTTATGGAAGACAGATATTCTCCCAGACTGGAGGTAGGCAGTCCAAGCTTGGGGGAGCCCTCAGTCACCAGGAACCCAGAGTCCTTCTGTCTTCAGTTCTGCCAACCCAGGAAGCTTTCTTCCTTACGTCATCTCTGAGTCCGAGATGGCTGCTTGAGCTCAGGCACCATCAGCTCATTCCAAACCACAGGAAAAGGAACAAGAGGTAAAAGGGACCCTCTCCCTTTGAATAGGTCTTCCTGGAAACCACACCGCTCCTCAGCCTGCACCTCACTGTGTACAGTTGAGTCACTTGGCCACATATAGCTGTAAGAGAGGCTGGGAAATGTCATGTTTAGTTGGGTACACTGCCACCTCAGATAAACTCAAGGCTGCTATGGACTGAAGTATGTCCCCAAAAAAATTCATTTGAAGCTCTACACCCCAATGTAACTGTATTTGGAAATAGGGCTGTTAGGAAGGTAAAGTTAAATGAAGTCATAAAGGTAGAGCCTAATCTGGGAGGATTTGTGGCCTTCTAAGAAAAGGAAGAGACACCACTAACCTCCCACCCCCAACCAATGCATAGAAGACAGGCCATGTAAGAAGGCAGCTGTCTAAAAGCCAGGAAGAGAGCCCTCACCAGAAATAGAATCAGCCGGCACCTTGATCTTGGACTTCTAGCCTCCAGAACTGTGAGAATAAATTTCTGTTGTTTAAGCCTCTCAGTCTGTGGTATTTTGTCTGGCAGTCCAAGTTGACTAACACAAAGGACTTTGTTACTAAGAGGGGAGGGAGTAGGAATAGAATATTGGCAGACTCCACTGCACCCCATGAGTGGTGTTGCCCAGAACCAGAGTTAAGAGACAGCCCTCTTGTTGCCGACCTTCGGTGGGTCACAGGATGGCGACTTCTGCCTTTTAAACACAAATTCTTGTTGATAAAGTGGGCAGGGGTGCTACTGGAGAAGCCCTCAGAAGTTGTAATTCAGAGTTGGTACAATTCAGTTGACTTTTAGGTGCCTATCAATGTACAATGCAATGATGTAGAGTGGGATTGGCCTTGAGGAGGAAGAGGAGGAGGAGGAGGAGGAAGAAGAGGATGAGAAGGAGGAGGAGGAGGGGCAGGGGGAGGAGGGAAGAAGAAAGGAGAAAAAGGAAGAGGAGGAGGAGGGGGAGGAAGAGGAGGGAGGAAGAAGGAAGAGGAGAAGGAGGAGGAAGGGGGGAAGAGGAAGAAGAATAATATTGGGAAAGGGAGATGGAAATAAAGAGGAAGAAGAAGAAAAAAGGAGAAAAGCAAAGCTGGGTGAAAAGGCAGTAGCATAGTAAACCTATCTGCCACCTGCTTCCATGTTACTGATTTAAAAAAAAAAAAAAGAAATCATGCCTGTAATCCCAGCACTTTGGGAGGCTGAGGCGGGCAGATCACGAGGTCAGGAGATCGAGACCATCCTGGCTAACACAGTGAAACCCCGTCTCCACTAAAAATACAAAAACAAAATTAGCTGGGCGTGGTGGCAGGCACCTGTAGTCCCAGCTACTCGGGAGGCTGAGGCGAGAGAATGGTGCGAACTTGGAAGGCGGAGCTTGCAGTGAGCCAAGATCGCACCACTGCACTCCAGCCTGGGCGACAGAGCGAGACTCCATCTCAAAAAATAAAAATAAAAAACTGAATACAGCCTCCAACCCAAAACGGAGGCAGACCTTGCCTTAAATAATTATAGTGTAACTACAGAAACCTGAAAGAAACAAAATCCAACCATAAAGAAGACAAATGGTGTCACTGAATCTTAGCAAGATGCGAGCGAGTTTTGTTTTGTTTTGTTTTGTTTTGTTTTGTTTTGTTTTGTTTGTTTGAGATGGAGTCTCATTTTGTCGCCCAGACTGGAGTGCAGTGGCACGATCTCAGCTCACTGAAACCTCTGCCTCCCGGGTTCCAGCGATTCTCCTGCCTCAGCCTCCTGGGTAGATGGGATTACAGGCATGCACCACCACATCTGGCTAATTTTTGTATTTGTGGTAGAGATGGGGTCTCACCATGTCGGCCAAGCTGGTCTTGAACTGCTGATCTCAAGTCATCTGCCTACCTCAGCCTCCCACAGTGCTGGGATTACAGACATGAGCCACTGCGCCTGGCCCATGTAAGCGACTTTTAACCCTGCCTCTATGCACCTACAAAGAGGTGGCCCAGGGGACACCTATGCTGGGTCCAAGAGGGCACTGGGAGGAGAGGGAGACTTGAAGAAGAGAAGAGGAGACCCCTGGGAAACTAGAGGGAGTAAGGAGAATGCAGGAACCAGGAGGGGCACTGAGCATGAATGTGAGCCTTTTGGTTGTCCCGTTGCTGGAAGTTTCCTCCAGCCTTAGGTCTCAACAAGGAAGAGACATCTCAGAGTTCTTGGCTGACCCTCTGTGTGTCTCTCCATCTCTGCCATTTTTCTTTTGTACACTTTACAAACATCTCCTCTCCTCCAAAACCCTTCCAGGGCAATTAGGCAATTCCTAGGGTGTGGGAATTCTACACGCTCCACATCAGCAGTTCTTAAGCCTTTTGTGGGTTGAGGGAAGGATGCAGAAACGACAACCTTTTTTTGACAATGAAAGCTGTGGCCCCTCTTCACAGAAATGAGTCCACATGCTTAATGTGGGAAACTTAATTTCATGTAGTTCATGGGCCTGCAGATTTTAAATCCTTGACCTTGAAGGAAATCCAAGATTTTAAAGATAAAAAAGCAAGGCCTTTGGACATGTCCTGAGGAGCTCTGGGTTTTCCTTGCTAAATTATTCTGACCAATGAGACATTCCAACTACTCTGTGTGATCAACTGTAATAACTGTCAACCTACCACAGCCCAGTGTACACTTGTGCAACCTCACTGGAACTCTATGAAGGAGGCACTATCATTAGCCCCACTTTATGGATGGGGAAACTGAGGCACAAAGAGGCAAAGTGACTTGCCAAGAACCATACAACCAAGAAGTAGCAGAGCTGGGATTTGTTATAGTGTATTAGGCTCCAGGGTCTATTATTCTTGCGCCTTTCACTCTTTGCTACACTGCAGAGTGACCTTTACTTCCCTGTACACTGAAGCCACAGATATCTGCCTTTCTCCCCAAATGCAGGTGTCAGACCCCACCCAGTGGTGTGCTGGAATCAGCTCCTACTGGCTGCCAACAGCCATTTGTGCACATCTCTTCCCAACTCCTCACTCAGTGATGTTATGTTAGTGGCTTGAAATCAGCCATGGTGGGAGTATTTATACTACAGCAATGGGCAAGTACTACAAATGAAAGTATCCCCTCCACCAAAGAGCTGTTTGTTCACCATTTACCAGCTCACCACTGGCCCCACCTGTTCTAGTCCAAATGGCTGCAACTTTCAGATTCAGCTGTCCAGGCCTCGAATCAGTGGCCCCTCCCTGCCAGTGAGGAGGACTTGGACATGGTCTGCTGTCCCCAGGATTAGCGTGCAGGGTATTTAGGGTGAGTGTAATCTTCCTCTCTGACCCCACTGTATGTGGGCCACTTCCAACTGCCCTCAGTACCTCTCCACTGCTGGAAACCAAGCCTGCTCATGTGGGGTCCTGGACCCCTTCTCCCACATAGATCCAGATCCTTTACATCAGAGGAAGCTGAGCACTGTGGGATGATTCTGGCAGCCTATCTGATGCAGAGAGCCCTCGGCTGCCTGGAAGCCCCTGAAGTTTGCCACATCTTACCCCTGACATTGTACCCTTGGCTATAGGCACCTGCCAGCCAGATCTGGTTTAACCCAGCCACTTTGGGCTTAGCAAACAGCCAGCCCCTCACCTTCACCCCATTGGACACCAGCCCTGCTCCCTCTCCTCCACCTTCTGGGAACACCCAGCAAAACCCAGCCCTAACTCAACTCATTTGTGACAAGGCACATCCTCTGACCCATGTCCACAGAGAAACCTCCATCTGACAACAAGGATTCCAGTGGACCAGGCCTAGTGTGAAGCCTGCCCTGATGCACTCTTACCAGACGGAGTATCACGAAAGAAATTGGATTATGATTATTGATACATTTAGTGAGCACTTTATTTGTGCCAAATAGTGTATGTAGTGCTTTCTCTACATTATCTTTTTATATCCTCACAAGACCTGTAGGAGATAAGTAGCTACAGTAACCTCATGTTACAAAAGAGAAAACTGAGACTCAGAGAGGTTAAGCAATATGCCTGAAGTCCCTCCCACAGCTAAAAAGTGGTGGGGCTGAAATTCAAAGCTGGGTCTGTCTCATTCTAAAGCCCTTGCCAATAAAACCTGTGCATTTCCACTCACAGATTCTGCACTCAGAGCAAACAGAATGTTCACAGCTGCTCCTTCCTCAGGCTCCAGGGAAGTGTGAGGAGGGCAGCACCCCTCAGTTACTCCGGGATTCTCTGGGGAAGCCCTCAAGGCCAGAGGGAAGATAACCCTGATCACCTGTGGCAAGAACAGTGCCCAGACAGAGTTGTGAGCCCCCAGCTATGGAAAGTGAGTGTTCACTGGCAAGCACATATTGAGCACCTGCTGCATGCACAGCATTATCTTAGGCGTGGAGGCAATGGGAAGATGACCAGGACAGAGTCTCTGCCCTCTAATAACTTACTGTCCAGTCTAGTGGGTCATGGAAACAACTGTTGCCTTAAGGCGGGCTGTGATGAGGGATATAATCAGTGGAGGCCCAGGATGAACTCCAATAGAAACATGTGAAAGTCATCAGGGAGGAGGCAGCACTTGATCTGGGCTTGGATGATGAGTAGGCATTTGATGGCTAGAAAATGGCAGATGTGGGAATCCAGGAGGAAGGACCAGCAGGATCAAAGGGATGGAAGCAGGAAAGATGGTGTCTTGTTCTTCAATGAGCAATAGGGAGCCATTGGAGGTCTTGGAGCAGAGGGAGAACATTATGGGATGGAACAATGAGAGACTGGATATAAAGAAACCAATGTGGAGGTCTTGAAGTTAAGAGGGAGAAAGTGAGAGCTGGAAACAAGGGAGAAGCTGCAGGACAGGCAAAGCAAGGACAGTTCCAGGAAGCAGTGAGAAGGTAGAATGAATGGACCCTACCTGGTGAACGGCTGAGCTGGAATGGACAGCAGGACGGTGAAGAAGATCCTGAGGCCTTTAGACTCAGGTATTGGGCTACGCAATGGTAAAACAAATACAGGGACTTAAATCAGAAAGAAGTTTCTCTCTCAGGTAATGGTCTCCGTGGCTACTCTGCTTCATGATGTCATTCGGGGGCCCAGGTTCTTTCCATCTTGGAGCTTCTTTGTCCCCTAGGATATTGTGCTCATTCTTGTGATCAAATCTGGGCATATTCCAGCCACAGAAGGTTAGAGGGAGGAAGGAGTGCATAGTGTCCTTTCAAACAGGTGAGAAAGAATTTGTTCATAGTCACGTGGCTACACCCAGCTGCAAGAGAGGCTGTGAAATGTAGTTTCTGGCTTCATCTCCAGTCTCTCATTATTCCATGTACCAGGGGAAACTGAGGAATGGATGAAGTAGAACCCATGCCTGGGTACCTGGAAGAAATTCTAGAGAGAGAGCAGACTTTGGCAGGGAGATAGTGTTTTGTATGGCTTGAGTTTCTGATGCCTGCATCGGGTCAGGGCTGGAGCTGTAAATTTGTGAATTGTATACAGAGAAGAGAAAGCTGAAACCTGGGGTGTGAGTGATGTGTACCCAAGGAGAAAAAAACAGAAGAAGAAATTTAGAGTAAGGTTGGAGGCCGGAACTCATGAGGAAGGCTTACAAAGAACAGTCATTCTGCCAGTTGTGTTTTCCAATCATTGGTGCCACCAATATATCCCACCCCATATACTCTTCTCACACTATGGAGCTGACACTCCTTCCTCGACTGTGGTTGGAGTGGAAGTGATGCCATGGGACTTCCAAGGCTAAATTGTAACCAGTGAAACAGCTTCCTCTGGAAATGCACACCCCTGGGACCCAGTCATCATGCTGTGAGGAAGCCATGCAGCCACGGGACAGACCATGTGGGAGTGTTCTGGCCAATAGCCCCAGCTGAAGCCCCAGCCAACAGCAGTGTCAAATGCCAGCCACATGAGTGAATGAGGTTCAGACAACTCCTGGCCCAGTCTTTGGGCTGCCCCAGCTGACCACAATGGAGTGGAGCAAGATGAGCCCTCCCCACTAAGCCTCACCCAAATTGGCAATTTGTGAATCAAATAAAAGTTGGGCTTGTTTTTAAGCCCCTTGGTTTGAGACTCTTTTTCTTGCAGCAGTAGATAACTGAGACAGGCCAGAATCCCTTTTCCCATCCCAAGAGAATGCTCCCAGGCACACAGAAGAGGGGTGACCTGGGTGACCTTCCTGTGTGTCTCCTGATTGGCCTTTCTCCAGCCATAGCAAGTCCCTCCATCCATGTTTCTGATTCTCAGCTCACTGCCTTGCTGGCCTCTGGGTCCCAAAGATGGCCACCTCTTTGTCCATCCCCTAGGCTCTGCCCTTGGCGTGGCCCCATAGGGAACCCCCTTAAAAGGACATTCCCAGCTCCCCAACCCTCATCTATCTCCATCTCGAGAAGGGTGGTCTGGTAGCAGAGAACTGGGAGGATAGCATGGGGTCTCAGCACCAAGGACAGAAAGGTGTCCGAATTCCCTTTGAGCATCTGTGTGAGGAACAACATCAGACTTGGAGAGGCAGAGGGATGAAGGTCAGCGAGGAAGACTCCAGACCAACGGGTAGGCCCACGGGGCTGGGGACAGCGAGGTGGCCAGAGGCATCACCTCCTGTGGGGACAAGAGACCTCAGAGGAAAACTGGCTCAAGAGGGAATGTGGCCCCAGTGTGGGGACTCAGGGTTCCTCAAACTCTGAGCATGCCCCCAAACAGGTGGGGGCTTTGGGGAGGTGCACAGGGCTCCATGGCCAGAGCACCATTTGGGTGCTGGGCTGCAGGGCTAAGGGCTGTGTCCCTGCTAGGGGCCTGGCTGGGTAGCTACCCAGCTAGGGGCTAGGAGTGAGGATATGGCAAGGGAGGTGTGTCCATGTGGCACTTGGCTTGATGTAAGAGTGCTACTTGACCTATCTCTGAGTGTGGCATGGGGCTATCTGTGGGGGCCTGCCTGTGATGGAGGACAAACTTACTCTTGGACAAGCCCAAGTGACACTCTATGTGTGTATGAGTGTGTGCTGGTGCCTGTGTGAGTCCATATGGGAAAGTGTATATGAGTGTGTGTGTGTATGTTTCTGAATTTGTATGTGATCATATATCTGAGTTCATGGGTTTATGTGTGTTGTGTGAGTCTGTGTGTGCATGTGTGAGATTATCAGTGTGTGTATGTGCATGTGTGTGTGTGTCTGTCTGCACCATCAGCAGGAGGGTGGGAGAAAGGGGGGCTGGAATCTAGGGCCCTCAGTGTTCTCAGACAGGAGCACCCACCACACAGAGCAGACCGCATCCCCTGCCCCACACCTCCCAGTGCCTGAGCTGAGGCCTGCCTTGGGAGCAAGCCCCACAGGGCTTCCAGTCCCCACAGGAACCAGACTCGTCCTAAACTTCCATCACAGCTCCAGAGCACCTCCTCCTGGAGGCTTTGAGGTCTCCTAATCACCTTTGAAGAATGGACTGATGACTACACACCCTGAGAGTTCAGCACAAAGACTAGTGCCTGCCAGGGCAAGGGTCTGGCCATTGATCAAATAGCTGGCATGCTGATTGACCAATAGATCAATTAAACAGCCAACAGACTGCCAGACCAATGACTGATGGACACAGACTGGCAGCCGCCCTGGTTGAGGACAGGGTTTGTACCTGTTGTCTGTTTATCCCCACTAACTTAGCACAGGGCTGGCTCATTCATGTTCAGTGAACGGCTGATCAATGAACAGATAGCAAATGAAATAGCGGAGTAAGAAGTATCTGAGCACCTGGCCAAGGGCCCAAGCATGTGAGTGGTTAGTTGATTTAACTACCGAAGAGCTGATTGAGTGACTAAGTGACCAGGAGACTGAGCGGCTGAGTCACAAAGTGACTCCAAGATTGCCTGGGTGAGGGTATGACTGGGCGGCCCACAGAGCTCAGGAAATGCTGGGGTCTGAGGGGCAGAGATCGCAGTCACCAATACATGCTCTGGTGGGATGACCTCTGCCCTGGTCTCCCAGGACCCTGGAGGTCCGAAAATCCCAGAAAAGAAAGCAGAAGTTGGGGGAAGCTCAGGCAAGAGGAGCTGGAGCCTTAGAGGAAGAGGATTGGACCTGTGGTAGACATCAGGAGGAATGGGGGCTGAGAAGCACCCTGGAATAGAGTTTGCTGCTCAGAAAGTTCTGGTTTTTGCCCAGCCCTAGATGGATGGGTGCTCTGTTAAGAGGCTGCAAGATGTGTGCTAGGATGGGGAAGAATCCATTTGAGAAAAATCACGAGGACTCATGTGTAAAAGCCCAACCTTCTCCCAGGTTAAATGATGAGGACCATGGGCCCCTCGGACTTCCAACCCAGTGTCCTGACATCAAGAGCAAGTCGGCCGGGCGTGGTGACTCACGCTTGTAATCCCAGCACTTTGGGAGGCCGAGGCGGGCGGATCACGAGGTCAGGAGATCGAGGCCATGGTGAAACCCCGTCTCTACTAAAAATACAAAAAAAATTAGCCGGGCGTGGTGGCGGGCACCTGTAGTCCCAGCTACTCGGAGAGGCTGAGGCAGGAGAATGGCGTGAACCCAGGAGGCGGCGTTTGCAGTGAGCCGAGATTGCACCACTGCACTCCAGCCTGGGCGACAGAGCGAGACTCCGTCTCAAAAAAAATAAATAAATAAAAATAAAAAGGAGCAAGTCAAGAGCTGCAGCCACAGCTGAACCTTCAACCAGAGAATCCAGAACAGTGTGTTAGGAAGCCTAGGGGAAGAAAGGCAGATATCAGTATGAAGGATGCAGGCTGGACAGTGCTGGTCCTGAATTGCCCCGGAAGAGAGAGATCATGCATCCCTAGAACATGAGGTCAGAGGAGGAAGTAAGCTGGACCAGTGGCACCAGCTCCCAGAGAAAGAGGAGGCTCCATAGGCAGTTTACCAAGAGGGTGTCGATTCCATTCTCCAACACCCACTACTGAATTCTGCAAGGATTTGGGAGTCTTCTTGAAGAGCAGACCCACGAGATTCTGAGAGAGCAACCAGATACTATACAGCTTTTGCAGCAGCATATTTTGAGAGCTTTCCAGAGAAAAGAGAGAAAAGCACTTTTGATCCAGCAGAATGGGGGACTCAGGTAGAAGACCGCTTCTAGAACAGTCATGCATTCGAGGAGCAAGAACCACCTGAGAAATATGATCCTAAATAAGAAAACTCTCCAATATCTGGGAAGGAGGAAGAGACACCAGTCACCATCTTAGACTCTTCTGAGGAAGATAAGGAAAAAGAAGAGGTTGCTGCTGTCAAAATCCAAGCTGCCTTCTGGGGACACACAGCCAGAGAGGAGGTAAAGAGAATGGAAACAGATAATCTCCGACATGAGGAAACAGAGGAAAACAAGCGAGGACACTGCTTTTACCTCCAGGAAACACGAAAACTAATCCAAATCCATCAGCCTTGTTGTTGTTGCCATTTTTTCCTTAGTAAAGAAGATTTGATGTTGTGAAATAACACTTGTTGCTGTTGTGAAAATCTGTCATGAGCATTTGTTTAATTAAACATACCACTGAAACATGAAAAAAAAGTATGACTCCCTCATACTTTAAGGGAGTATTTGACTACCACCATTTTGGTTCATGGCTGAACTGAATTATGGGTTTGTTTATTAGAATTAGGTTCTGTAGGCCGGGTGTGGTGGCTCACACCTGTAATCTCAGCACTTTGGGAGGCCAAGGCAAGTGGATCACTTGAGGTCAAGAGTTCAAGACTAGCCTGGCCAACATGGTAAAACCCTATCTCTACCAAAACAAATACAAAAATTAGTTGAGCATGGTGGCTCATGCCTGTAGTCTCAGCTACTCGGGAGGCTTAGATGGGAGAATCACTTGAACCCAGGGAGCAGAGGTTGCAGTGAGCAGAGATCGTGCCCAGCCTGAGCCACCAAGTGAGACCCTGTCTCAAAAAAAAAAAAAAAAAAAAGAATTAGGTTCTGTGGCAAGTGACAGAAAATGAAAATAACTCTCTTTATCCATTTGTCCCCCCACTGCACACACACATATACACACAATTGAAATCTGGAGGCAGACAGCCCAGGATTGGCATGGCAAATTCATGAAGTTATCAGAGCCTCAAAGTTCTTCCATTTTGTTGCTCCACTATCCTCTTCACATGATCCATACTGGTTGCATGAGTGCCAGCTATCACATCTGCCTCTCAGCCAACAGGAATAAGAAGAGAAAAGTGTACCCCTTCCCTTTAAGAACACATCTCAGGCCATGCACAGTGGCTCATGCCTGTAATTCCAGAACTTTGGAAGGCTGAGGTGGGGGATTCAAAACTAGGAGCTTGACACCAGCCTGGGCAACATAGTGAGATCTCATCTCTACAAACATTACCAAAAAAAATTAGCCAGGCATGGTGGCGTGTGCCTGTAGTCCCAGCTACTGGGGAGGTTGAGTACGAGGATTGCTTCATCCTGGGAGGTTGAGGCTGCAGTGACCTGTGATGGCACCACTGCACTTCAGCCTAGACAACAGAGCAAGACCCTGTCTCAAAACAAAACAAAACAAAACAAACAAACAAAAATCACACACGCACATTCCAGAAGTTGCCACAACAGTTGCTCTTACATCTTATTGGCCAGAATTTGGTCACAAGACCCATCTAGCTACAAGACAGGCTAGACAACATAGTCTTTATTTTGTTAAAATCAATTACAAATCAGGGTTTCATTACAGGAAAAAGAAAGAAAGGAGATTGGAGGGCCTGGATTTCTTTCCAGGTTGGAGTGAGCGTGTGGGATTTTCATAAAGAAACTATAATTTCAGCTGCACTGAATAATTCCAGGGAATGCCATCATGCAATTCGAGGTCTGTATGGCCACTGCCATAAGGGGATCATGATGGGTTCTTTTTAGTGGGTGCAGGCACTTGAGGGCCAAGTCTCAAGTTCAGAGGTAAAATTGCACGGAACTTTGAAACAATATTACCTCTTCTGCAGAATTTTCAGGGGCCACATTTTTTCCCCTTTATCCCTTGGTATTGTAGGGACATTCTGAGCTGAGATGCAGAGAAGCCACCTTTGCTCTTTGAAATGATTGCATTCTATTTCCAAAGGCTGAATCTCGAGGAAGCAGTTTCACATCTTCTTTGATTTTGCTCAGTGCAAAACCTTACTAAAGTTTCCACTCGAGACCTGGCCTCAGTGCTTCTCATTATTGCTGATCTTAAATCCTTCCCAGACAGGGCCCATTCAGGGTTACGGGCTTTAATTCTGGAGTCAGAAGCAAAAATCCTGAAAATATGCCCTCCTCACCCCAAGTCATTAGAGCCTGCTTCAGTGGCCTATAGGTACCGTGCTGAGCTCCAGGGACCCATTGCCTGGGTTCAAACTCCAGCTCTGTAGCTGGCTGGCTCTGTGACCTTGGGCACGTTGCTCCCTGAGCCTCAGTTTCCTCATCTGTAACATAGGATGAGAATAATAGTCCCAACTTCCCAGGGTTATGTAACTGGGAAGAACAGGACCTGGAAGGTGGTAAGCGCTCTAAAACCTCTTAGGTATTCTGGAAATGGAGACAGTCATTTCAGGCCTGTCTTAAATCTGCCTCTGCAGTCTTCCAAGGGGTAAGTGGCCCTGCCTTTTCCATCTCTGTTGTTCTTCCCTCTCCCTCATGCACTGAAGGGAGAGTCTCTACTGCCAGGTCAGTCTGGGCACAGGTTTGGCACAGAGTGAGCAGGTCTGGTTCACACACTTCTATTCTAACCCATGTTACCAGGCACTCTCTTCCTTCCACTTCAGCCACTTCCCACCCAGAGGTGCTGAGCAGGCCATGCTGTGGGTGTGTGTCGTGCACCCCCTCCCACCCCGCCTGGAAGAAGCACAGGATGAGGACCCCCTGCCCACCTTGCATTCGGACGGCCTCTCTCCTGCAACAAAGGATCACAGGACAAAAATGAAATTTGCGTCCACGCTTCCCTCTGGTTCCTCGAGTGTCACTTTTCTGCATATTTATGGTAATCATCCCTGCAACAAAAACAGTGACTTCACTGTCTAAATAATAAGGTAATTTGTTACAGCTAATTACTCAAGGACTTCCTTAATCTCACTCAATTAAAAGATCCAAGAGGATTCCTGCCCCCTCTCATTCCAGTGTTCCTGAAGATCCCCCTAATGTATTCTGGATCACAGATTAGTGGGGAGCCAAGAACGGTCCGTGCTGGGCAGAACTGCTAAAATCCATCCCAGCGACGTGAAGCAGTGATTTATTGTGACATGGAATGTGGGACATTTCCCCAGCTTTTGTGATTGTGGTAATGAAGCTGTAAACCAAATAGCATGAAATGAGGCAAGGCCTTACAATTTAATCAGCTCGTAAACAGATCTACTGCATCAAGCAAATGACATTATTATCCATCCGAAGTAAATCATGCTAATCTCGGGAGATAAAATCAACATCGTTAATGGTCACATGTCATATTCATCAACACTAAACCATCCCCTTTGACAGATTAATCCTAACTACAGCTCCCAGGATGTATGGTAATAGGGCTTGTAGCATGCATTTCACTCCGCGCCAGGCTAACCAGCACTCTTAGGCTGCTATTACAAATAATTTTTTTATTGATTTACATATTTTAAAATGCATTTAAGGTGAGGCACCATTAAAAACCCTGTCACCCGCCCATATTTCTTTTCTACATTTCCAGACTTTATTAATAGGAACGGGAAGACAAACACAGTAAGCCTTATAAATACTTTGTTTAGGGCACTGTTAGGGGTAATTAAGATCGGGACTGGGGTTTGGGGGGTGTGGAGAGGCACAGGTGAGGAACAGACAGGGTGGTAGGAAACAGGGACCCTCTTGTGGTTCAGGAATAAAGGAAATTGCAGTTTCTTTTGCTTCCTGTTTTCCCTAGAGGTGCCAGGAAGAAAGGAAATAAATTGCCCCCAAAATCTGCCTGTGGGGCCTTCCCTCTTTCCCTTTCTGTCACATCCTACATCCACCCCATCAACTCAGCATTATAGTGTATGCATCTGTGCTTGTGTTCTGGTCCCTGTATCCTGCCTGCTGACTTCAAACGCCAAATGTATTTATTTATCATGAGGCTGACCTAGGATGAATGCTCCCGGAAAAGTGTCCACTATTCAAAATGTCACTTCCCCTCAACAGGCCGTGCATTATATTGACAGGCATACTTTCAGAGGCCTCTGAATGACGAGGATGGATGGAGGGCTGCTGCAGCAGAGGGCACTGCTGCCTGGGCTGAGGGAGAGAGGGAGGAGGGAGTGGGTCATGGATAAGTGCAGAGTGGGTGGGTACCCAGATTATCTACACTCTCCCCCAGGAAGCATAAGCTGTGGGAGCTGAGACAGTGACCAGAAATGCAATCTGGAGACCACCAGGGCTGTAGTGCTTGGTGGGGAGCAGATAGCGGCCCGCCTTCGCCCAGCCACCCTTCTGATGGGCACATTCGAGGAGCTTCCTGCCCATCTGTGAAGCCAGTTGGGAGTAGGGGTTGGAAAAGAAGGGGTTGTCCTTTTTCTGGGTGACAGCAAGGAGGGTAGGGGTCTGATATGGTTTGGATCTGTGTCCTCACCCAAATCTCATGTTGAAATGTAATCCCCAGTGCTGGAGGTGGGGCCTGGTGGGAGGTGATAGGATCATGAGTGCGGTTTCTCATGGCTTAACACCATCCCCCGCCGGCCCCCCCTACCTGGTGCTGTCCTCGCGATAGTGAATTCTCATGAGATCTCACTATCTCATGACACAGTTGTTTTAAAGTGTGGGGAACCTCCCTCCTCTCTCTCTTCCTCTTGTTCTGGCCATGTAAAATGTGCCTGCTTACCCTTCAACTTCCACCATGATCATAAGTTTCCTGAGGCCTCCCCAGAAACAGAAGCTGCTATGCTTCCTGTGCAGCCTGCAAAACTGTGAGCCAATGAAACCTCTTTTCTTTATACATTACCCACTCTCAGGCATTTCTTTATAGCAATGCAAGAATGGACTAACACAGTGTTCTGGGACCACCATGTGTGGCCACGCAGACCTCGCATTGCACAATGGTATTCCCTGCAATTATTCCATGCAGCAACCCTGGGATTACAGTTTCTTTACAAAAATCCCACATGCCCACTTCAACCTGGATAGAAATGAGGAAAGCAGATGGATTCCCCAAAAGGACCTATTGAACTCAATAGAGGCACCTCTCTTGATGCACTAAAAAGACCCCACCTCGGCTTACATGGACTGAGGTAGAACTCAGATGCTTCCAGACACCCCACGCATGTGTCCTATCGCCCACCAACTGCCATGATTTATTTCAGAATGGGACCCTGAAAAACTCCCCAGCCCAGGTCTGTGTTTTATAAAATTGCAGCTATCGATTAGACCAACGAATGAAATGAAGCAGAGAGTACATTAACTTCGGGGTTTAGGTGGTGACAAGTTCAAGTGGTTGGAACCCACTGAGCTCTATAAGAAACTCTGGAGATTTTGTGTCCTGGGCTTTCCATGATCCTTCCTAAGAGCCCTGGAGGTTACCTTGTCACTGGGCGCCTGAAAGGCCCAGAAAAGGCCCTTCTCTGGAGCTGCGTAGTCTGAGTTAGTGTGGTTGAGGGCAGTGGTTCCCAAACTTTAGCCTGAGTCACAACGTCCTGAGGGCTTGTGAAGACACAGATTGCTGGGCCCACCCCCAGAGTCTCTTATTCAGTAGGTCTGGGGTGAATCTAGAGGGTTTGCATTTCTAGCAAGCACCCAGGTGATGCTGATGTTGCTGGTCCCAGAACCACACTTTGAGAACACCTGATATAGTTTGGCTCTGTATCCCCACCCAAATCTCACTTTGAATTGTAATAATCCCCACATGTCAAGGGTAGGACCAGGTGGAGATAATTGAATCATGCGGCAGTTCCCCCATGCTGTTCTGGTGATAGTGAGTTCTCACTGAAGATCTGATGGTTTTATAAGGAGCTTCCCCCTTCGCCTGAGTGAAGGCACGCATTCTCTCTCCTGCCACTCTGTGAAGAGATGTCTTCTGTCATGATTGTAAGATTCCTGAGGCCTCCCCAGCCACGCAGAATTGTGAGTCAATTAAACCTCTCTCAGGTATTAAATGAGTCTCAGGTTTTTTTTTTTTTTTTGAGACAGTCTCCCTCTCTGTCACCCAGGCTGGAGTACAGTGGCATCATCTCGACTCACTGCATCCTCCACCTCCCAGGTTCAACCAATTCTCATGCCTCAGCCTCCCAACTAGCTGGAAAAACAGGTGCGTGCCACCACACCTGGCTAATATTTGTACTTTTCGTAGAGACAGGGTTTCGCCACGTTGGCCAGGCTGGTCTTGAACTCCTGACCTCAAGTGATCCGCCTGCCTCAGCCTCCCAAAGTGCTAGGATTACAGGCATGAACCACCATGCCCAGTCTCAGGTATTTCTTCATAGCAGCATGGGAATGGACTAATATGACACCTAAGCCAGGGAGGGGTAGCAGGGCAAGGAAGGAGGTGTAGGTGGGAAACACTGGGCTCCCAGGCACAGATTACAAGCCCAGAGTTGGGTCATGGCAGGAAGCGGAGGCCAGAACACCAAGTGATGTCAGCGGTGGGACTTCCACATCTCTGGGGCCTTTCCTCTTTTAAGTTCCTGGCACTTCTTAAGAGTAAGTGAGCAAAGCACTCTGGGGTCCAGAACCCCAGAGTCAGGACTGAAAGCAGCATGTATTCTGGAGTCTAGAGATGGCTGATTCTAGCCCCAGCCTCACTTCTGATCTGCCTTGTGACGTGCAGTACCTCCGGTTCCCACTCTGGGGTTCCCTCTCTCACTTCTCACTTCCTCCTCTGTGAAGAGGATGTGGAGCACTAGATTTCCTCCAGAATCCCTTGCATTTTGGATAGATGTGAGGTTATGCCACTGTTTCCCAAAGCATACTCTGTGGGTCCTTTACTCTCCTTGAAAAATGGGTTCTGCAGGCTCAGTGGCTCATGTCTGTAATCCTAGCACTTTGGAAGGCTGAGGCAGGCAGATCACTTGAGGCCAGGAGTTTAAGACCAGCCTGGCCAAAATGGCAAAACCCAGTCTCTACTAAAAATACAAAAATTAGCTGGGTGTGGTGGCATGGGCCTGTAATCTCAGCTACTACAGAGGCTGAGGCATGAGAATCTCTTGAACCCGGGAGGTGGAGGTTGCAGTGAGCTGAGACTGTGCCGCTGCACTCCAGCCCAGGGGACAGAGCAAGACTCTGTCTCAAAAAGAAAAAAAAAGAAAAGGAAAAAGATGGATTCCATAGTCAGATAGTTTGGAAAACTTTTCAAAACATAAGCCCCCACTTGGACTTATAACTTATATTTACATATGAAAGCCTCTGGGCCAGGTACAGTGGCTCATGCCTGTAAATCCCAGCACTTTGGGAGGCTGAGACAGGCGGATCACGAGGTCAGGAGATCGAGACCATCCTGGCTAACACGGTGAAACCCCTTCTTTACTAAAAATACAAAAAAATTAGCCAGGTGTGATGGCATGTGCCTGTAGTCCCAGCTACTCAGGAGGCTGAGGCAGGAGAATCGCTTGAACCCGGGAGGCAGAGGTTGTAGTGAGCTGAGATTGCACCACTGCACTCCAGCCTGGGCAACACAGCAAGACTCCATCTCAAAAAAAAAAAAAAAAAAAGGGCTCTGAAAAGTCCTGGAGTTGGGAAACCTGTTTAACTTTACTTAATCCTTCCCAAACTCATTGGATCACAGCCTTTTTTCCACTTGCCAGGGACCGATCTGGCCACCGAGCAGCTAATAGAGAGATAGTGGGGCAATGGCTCCTGACCTCAAGAAGCTCCCGGTTGGGGTGGCAGGAGAGATCCTAGGTACTGCCTTGGCCTGGCACAAACTTTAGATTCTAGCCAAGCTTGGGGACTTTTATCCCTCCTTTTCCAAAGGCTGGTATCAATTTGCCCTGGTTTCACTAGTGGATTTGCTTTGTTCAGTTTCACCTGCCTGTGAAGCATACAAACAAGCTCATTCATTCACTTAACAAAACATATTGTGCATGTATTTCATGCCAGATGCTGTTGTAGGTACTGGGAGACAGTAGACTGTCCTCTCTTCCAATGGAGAAAGACAAGTAGTGAATAAAGAAACCACATGGCATGTTAGATGGTGAGGAGTGCTGAAGTGGAGAGTTGGGATAGGCAAGGCCGGGAGTTTCGCTATTTTTAATGGGGCAGGGGTGTCAGGAAAGGCCTCTCTGACCTTCGGGTAAGAATTTGAAGGAGAGGAGAGTGTGAGCTGGGTGGAAAGCTGTTCTAGGGCGAGGGGGTGGCAAGTGCGAAGACCCCAGGTGGGAGTCTGTCTGGTATGCGTGCTGCACAGCTAGAGGCTGATGAGACTGGAGAAAATAAGAGGTTCAGTTGCAGAAAAGGGTCGGAAAGACAGGAAGCCATGGGAGCAGTGGACGTGACTTAGTTTTTTGTTGTTGTTGTTGTTGTTGTTTGTTTTTTTGAGACGGAGTCTCACTCTGTGGCCTAGGGTAGAGTGCAGTGGCGTGATCTTGGCTCACTGCAACCTCCATCTCCCAGGTTCAAGCAATTCTCCCACCTCGTAGTTGCATCCACAGTTGTGTACCACCATGGCCTGCTAATTGTTGTATTTTTAGTAGACGGGGTTGTAACATTTTGGCCAGGCTGGCATCAAACTCCTGGCCTCAAGTAATCCACTTGCCTCGGCCTCCCAAAGTGCTGGGGTTACAGGCGTGAGCCACCGTGCCTGCCCATGACTTACCTTTTAATAGACCTTAAGTGACTTACATTTCAGAGTATGCCAAGTCACTGTGGAGAGCCAAAGCCACAGGTCCCCTGGTGGGGGTCACTTGGCCCTTCTGCTCCTGGCCACACCTGTCCTGGAATGATGTGTGGAAAAAGGGTGGGGATAGAGGGTGGTAAGGAGCTGGAGATGGGCAGGAAACTCTGAAAGCCAAACTTTCACACTTGTGTATTTCTACTTTGTGCCCCGCACTGTGCAAAGCCCATTCACTTATGAATTCTGAATTAATCCTATGAGATAGGAAATTCCTCTCCTTGTTTTGCATTTGAGAACCTTGTGGGTCAGAGGAGTTAATGGACTTGCCTAAGTCACCCAGCTCACCAGTGGCAGAACCCAGGGCTTCCAGATTCTCTCATTCCAGTGCCTCTCCCTCAGCCTCACATGGTCTGGTGTTGAGAACGGTGCGCAGAGTTCCCTTGGTCTCTAGGAAAGGGAGTCCCAGGTGGGTGAGTGACCACAGCCTTTAATGGAGGCTCCAGATATCCTGCGGGTACCCAGAGTCTGCGAGGTGAGTGTCTTCTGTTGGAAAGATACACTGAGACGAGGAGGTGCATGCAGGTTTATTGGGGAGTGCTCTCAGGAGATACATCTGTAAGGAAACTGAGAAGACAGGATTGGTTGAGAGAAAATGACCCCAAATGTGGTTGCAGCAGACACCTCATCCAGTCTTGCAGGATGCTCCAGAGTTGTCCTTAATTGAGACGAAGGGCTGGCCTTTATGCCTCCATCTGCCAGTCACTGGCCACAGGCCACACAGAGCCATAACTTTGGGCAAAGCAGTTCCCTGCAGCCAAGCGCAATGCCCAGTGAAGGGCTGAGCTGTGAGCCGTCCACAGCTGACAGTCGCGGAAGATGGCGAATACCTGCACGACCCCGAAGAGGGGCGGAGCTTGTGCGCCTTAAGAAGAGGTTCTTTTTTCCCAGTGTACAAGAGCACATTGGCTCCTTCCCTTCCTTCCCCCTGCCTCCCTTCCTTCTTTCCTTCCTCTGGAAGGAAGGCACTGGGTCTCTCAGGAAGGAAGTTCTCAAGGATACAGGGATGAACAAGAAAAGGTCTTTGCCTTCTCTGGCTCTCTGCCAGAGGCAAACCAAGGTGTGAATGAGAAAGTGCCCCAAGAGTCTAAGGAGGCTGTAATGGAAAGGGGTTCAGGGTGCCATGGGGACCCAAAGAGGGCTCAGTTGGGAAAATACCCCCTGAACCCTCCCAAACCTGAACACAATCCAGGAAACTCGGGCTTGGATTGGGGGTCGCTGCCCACAGTACATTAGCCTGACCTTGCAGTCAACTCTGAAAACACCGAGCTACCCTTATCAAACCACAATAGATTTGTATTGAATGCTCCCAGTGTTTGAGTTCAAACCATTAAGCAATCCTGTCCCAGGCTGAGTGGATTTCCCAGCCACTCTGGCCACCCCGGCCAGGCTGAGCCTAGGGGTACAGTCGTTCATTGAATCAGGCAAGTGCTTACAGAAAACCTATGCACTACTTTGAACTGTTTTGATGCTGTAGTGGATACTGTCTCTGCTCTTGAGTGTCTGGTCCTTTAGTGGAGCAGACAAGTCCAACCACGATGCTCAGTACAAATGTCACTGAGTTACTTGTTCACCTCCCTCTCTGGACCACATTGTTTTTTATTTTCTGAATCCAAGAGACTTGTGCTTCTGGGCACATAAGAGTCTATCTTTCTACAGTGAACATATGCTGCTTTTGTGTTAAGAAAAATACACAATAAAAACTTTTTAGGCCAGGCATAGTGGCTAATGCCTGTAATCCCAGCACTTTGGGAGGCCAAGGCGGGCTGATCACCTGAGGTCAGCAGTTCGAGACCAGCCTGGCCAATATGGTGAAACCTTGTCTCTACTAAAACTACAAAAATTAGCTGGGCAGTGGTAGCGGGCACCTGTAATCCCAGCTACTCGTGAGGCTGAGGCAGGGAGAATGGCTTGAACCCAGAAGGCGGAGGTTGCAATGAGCAGAGATTGTGCCACTGCACTCCAGCCTGGGCAACAGAGTGAGACTCTGTCTCAAAAACAACAACAACAACAACAACAACAACAACAACAAACCCTCTTTTTAATTGAAAGATAGACTGAATGAGACAGGCAGGCATGTTGAGCAGACAGTGGCAGAGGTAAGATGGTAGGTGTGGCAAGCCTTGAAAGCCAGGGGGAATATTCACGGTCTCCCAGGAGCAGCCTAGGGGAAATTACCTGGTCTGCTCAGAGACCACCCCACCCCTCCCACCTCATCACTCCCATCATAGATTGGAGTATCTGCAGACTTAATACAATGGACTCCACCCCCATGTGCAGCAGATTGGTCCAGGGATGAATGCCTGATGGGCACCTACCTGATCCAAGCTGGGCCAATCACAAATGGCTTCAGGAATAAGGTGCTGAGACTCGAGAAAGAAGTCAGTCTGGCTCTGGGTGTGAAATCAAGGATGTATGAGTCTGAGAGCAGCCATGGTAAGCCATATAGACTGAGGAGCCGGAAAAGATCTTTGGCAGTGACAGGAAAGGCTGAAGCAGGTGCAGAGAGAGAGAGAAGAGGTAGAGAGGGATCCAGTCAGCTCTGGAAACACCAACCCACTCTTGCCAAACCATGACAGATTTCTATTGAGTGCTCCCAGTGTTTGGGTTCAAACCATTGAACAATTCTGTCCCAGGCTGAGTGGCCTCCTGTATTCCCTCCTGAAGCCCTGCAGCCTTCCAGGCCTTTCTTGATCCACGGAGACTCTGTGGACCAGGGGTGCTGACTCAGCTTCTCTAAGAGGAATTTCAGAGCTCCCTGGATGCTGTCTCCGCTCCAGGCACAATGCCTCCGGGGCCAGTCCTGGTCCTCTCAGATCTTCACCTCTGAACCTCCCAGGTCCCCATTTGCTAGTCTTGGCAGTGAGATATTCTCTTATGTCATTTTTACTTCTTTCCCTGGACCCTTTTTCCTGCCCCTCACTTTTCTGACTTTGAGCTAGGTTTTTAAAAGTCGAAAGCCAGGACATCTCTTTCTGCTGTCCTCTCTTCCTTGAGGCATCCAGCATAAAACAGCTTCGCTTGAAGGGGTTGCAGGCTGGAGAGAGACAGAGAAGGAAACAGCCAGAATTGTTAAAAATTAGTTAATAGTTCCAATGTATCCCACTGTAAAACAATGGGATTTTTGTTTTTTTTTTTGAGATGGAGCCTCTCTTTGTTGCCTAGGCTGGAGTGCAGTGGCACAATCTTGGCTCACTGCAACCTCTGCCTCCCAGGTTCAAGCGATTCTCCTGCCTTAGCCTCCCGAGTAGTTAGGATTACAGGCATGCACCACCATGCCTAGCTAATTTTTGTATTTTTAGTGGAGACAAATTTCACCACGTTGGTCAGGCTGGTCTCAAACTCCTGACCTCACGATCCGCTTGCCTCGACCTTCCGAAGTGCTGGGATTACAGGCGTGAGCCACCGTGCCCGGCTGGGAATTTTTAAATGTAAAGCACCCCAGCCTCAGGATTCGGCCACAAGCACCTTCCCAGATGAGCATCCGTGTTTGTGAGGCCAGAATGTTAATGTCAAGATCATTCATTGATTTGTGTGCCAGAATAGACAGCCCACTATTTTCTTAAGAAAAATTATTGTCAAGGCCGGGCGCGGTGGCTCACGCCTGTAATCCCAGCACTTTGGGAGGCCGAGGCGGGCGGATCACGAGGTCAGGAGATCGAGACCATCCTGGCTAACACAGTGAAACCCCGTCTCTACTAAAAAAAAATACAAAAAACTAGCCGGGCGAGATGGCGGGCGCCTGTAGTCCCAGCTACTCGGGAGGCTGAGGCAGGAGAATGGCGCGAACCCCGGGGGGCGGAGCCTGCAGTGAGCCGAGATTGCGCCACTGCACTCCAGCCTGGGCAACAGCGAGACTCTGCCTCAAAAAAAAAAAAAAAAAAGAAAAGAAAAGAAAAATTATTGTCTTGCCGGCAGATTCTTTCCTGGCCCCTGCCCTGAAGGGGTAGGGTGCCATTCATTTGCACAAGTCTTGGTTAGGCTTCTTCATTGTCATAAAAGACAGTCAACTTAACAGTATTAGCTTAGTGTTTTTAAAATTATTATAAACGTAAATACCTACTTATTAAAATGTTACAGAAATTAACTTAGAAGGTGGAAGTCTGTTGTACTCTAACCTCCCCAAGATAACCACTTCATTTTATTTATTTATTTATTTTGACATGTAGTCTCGTCCAGGCTGGAGTGCAGTGGCGCAATCCTGGCTCAGCGCAACCTCCACCTCCTGGGTTCAAGCAATTCTCCTATCTCAGCCTCCCGAGTAGCTGGGACTACAGGCACACATCACCACACCAGGCTAATTTTTATATTTTTAGTAGAGACGAGGTTTCACCATGTTGGCCAGGCTGGTCTCAAACTCCTGGCCTCAAGTGATCCGCCCACCTCGGCCTCCCAAAGTGCTGGGATTACAGGTGTTAGCCCGGCCACCAAGATAACTACTTCATATCTATCCAGATTCTCCCTTCATATCTTACTTCTTCAGTAGCACTAATATGGTTCATTCTTTTTAACAAAACTGCATTGTTTTCTCAATTAGCTTTTCAAAACCTATTTTTTAAATCTAAAAGTGTAATTGTCTGTTCTCATGCTGCTATAAAGAACTGCCTGAGACTGGGTAATTTGTAAAGGAAAGAGATTTAATTGACTTACAGTTCCGCATGGCTGGGGAGGCCTCAAGAAACTTACAATCATGGTGGAAGGGGAAGCAAACATGTCCTTCTTCATATAATGCCAGGAGGGAGAAGTGTGAGAGCCGAGTGAAGGGGGAAGCCCCTTATAAAACCATCAGATCTCATGAGAACTCACTCACTATCATGAGAACAGCATAGGGGAGACTGCCCCCATGATTCAATTATCTCCACCTGGTCATACCCTTAACCTATGGGGGTTATGACAATTCAAGATGAGATTTGGGTCTGGACACAGAGCCAAACCATATCAAAAAACAATACATAATTATAGTAAGGAGGGCTTAGATAAGCTATGAAATTCTCACACAAAGTTAAACACTTACCAATTTTTGTGTATCCTAGAAATTTTCTATACCAACGTTTTATTATTAATTTTTGATACAAGTGGGATCATACTATACCCACTGTTTTGCAACTTTCTTTCCCCCCCCCCCCACTTAATAATGTATCTTAAACAACCTTTCCTAACAGCGTGCGTGTAAAGTCTCCCTTTTTCCTATTGGTGTTTGCATAGTATCCCACTATACAGATGTGCTCTAATTGATGTATCTAAATCCAATTCTCAGTCATATGGAATACCTGCATTCCAGTCTTTGATTGAAACTATAACCTTAAGCTATCCACTGTTCAGCTTCCAATAAAAGCAGAGCCAGAAGAATCACTTTGTATGGAGAATAATTTGGAGGTCAGGTTGGAGTTAGTCCTTGCACTTTTCCAGTATTAAAGTCTCACCCCTGAATGAAACCATCCATTAGTAAACCACATATTTGATGCACATCTCCTGGATTTCCCAGAGAGTTGGCTTTGCCAGGTCATCCATTTCCAATGCAGGGATCTCCATGAGCCTTACCCCTGCCTTAACTATGAGGGTTTGTGGAGGATGATGCCAGGCACATGACCCACATGAGGTCATGCAAAAGAACCTTGTTTCTGCTAAGAAGATGGTCTGCTTTTTCTTTAAAAACTGCGTAACATTTGTAAGTAATCGTATGTCTTATTTCCCTTCTTTGCTTTGGCCTCCAGGAAGCCCAGAGCCAAAGTTTAGTAATTACATAAGATTTATCTGCATATCTGTTTACTATTCTTCCTCCTTTCGTCTTATCTGTCTATTCCTTTCTATTCCTGGATCTTTAATTTTAAAGATCTTGATTTTTTATTTTTGAACCCTTCTCTTTCTATTTTGCAGAGATTTGTTATTCTTATTGGTACCCTTGAGAATCCGCTTATTTTTTAGACTTGCAGAATGAGCTGCAGAGCATTAGAAGAATATTTGTGGAAGATGCTTTTGGGACATACCCCTTTCTGCTCAAATGCCTGCTTCTCCCCTGTATTGTTGATGCAGAGAGGTTTGAAGGGCACCATGGAGACCACAGAGCTAGACAGGGCAGTGGGTAGCCTAAGAGGAATGATTTGTAGCTCAAGGACATGGGGTCAAAATTCATTTGAGCTGCCTGAACTCCCTCCTAGTGGCGTGTGGGGGCATTCCAGATGCTTATCGAGGTTCAATGCGCTAACTCGAGGTTTACTGGGCCTTCCCCAAGCCCAGTAAGTGGCTCTTCCTAACAGGATTACTGCTCCTGGGATCAGCTTGGAAAATGGCAGGGCCAAGCAGGACTTGAAATGCTTTCAGAATCAGAGCCAAGAAAGACCCCTGGGTCTTCCACTAAGTAAGGGGGAGGTGTGGCAGTCCCCGCAACCCTGTAGGTTAGATACTATCCTGTCACCTTATGTGAGGAATGGCTGTGATAAAATAATAACCAGGAACAGTAGGTGACCCAGTTTGAACAAAGGGGATGAGGATCGATGCTCCGCAGCCGCCTTCTGCTTTGTGGGTCCTTTTACTACAACATTATATATTATATGCAAATCGCAGCACAAACTTAAGGCCTCTTTTCATGTCAAGAGGCTTCTTTGAGCCTATATGTTATATTTTACATATCTTGGACAGTAACATTTTTCTTTTTAGCACGAAGTTGCTCAAGGTTCATCTGAGACTCTTTTAAATTGCTGCTTTCAGAGAAATAACAATGTAAAATGACATGATGATGTATGGCCCCGTCCGGCAGACCAGGGCTGCAGCAGCCGCAAACGCCACCAAACCTCTGGGAATGAAGCAGTCTCCGGAGCGCCATTGTGCAGTTGTCCTAACCGGATCATTTTTAATTAGTTGCAATTAATTTCAAGTGACAGCATCCTGCAATATCAAGTCAGAGAGGCTCCGGTGCGTGGGTGGGGTTGTTAGGAACAGACAGCTGGTGAGAGAGAAGCCAGAGAGGGAGGTCTCATCAGAGGATACAAGATTTTCTGGGTGGGGGATAGAGAGACAATTTCCTGAGCTGGGGGAAGGAACTTCTTCCTAATGATGCAAATGTTCTGGTTCTTTCTGGGCTGTTTGTAGGCCCTGCTAGGTGGATACTTATCACGCCCTGCACACGGGGCCCTTCTGGTGGGCAAGTGTGTTGGCAATTATCTTGCTTCAGTAACACAAAGTGGTGCAGCCAGCTAACCTCTGCCTTAGTTTGGCAGAAGCAGATTCTGAGATGAGGATTTGGGAGGTGACCCCAGGAGTGGGAAGTGAATCAGGAAAGGGGAGTAGCCAGTAAGAGATATATTAAGCAAGCTAGCAGTGCGGGTACCTGGAGCTGTCTCCCATTGGGAAACTCTGGGAGACGTTGTAGAACCTACATCTCAGAGGTATCTCATCCACGGGACGAAGGAGCTAGGATATTTACACAATGATCCTATTGGTCACTGGTTGAGGACTGCTTCCAACCTGCCTTGTAAAGGCAGACCAAAGGCTGGAGAAAGCTCTCAAAGAACTGCAGATGCTGGCGGCTGGAATCAGGCTCGGAGCACAGACACAGTAAGGGCAAAGGCCTTGGGGCACTGTGTCTGCTACAGCCTCCAGGACCTTGTACAGTTCAAACATCCTACAATTTCCCCAGTACCCCTTGGATGTCCCTCTGAGGCACTTACATGTGGGGACACAGAGGCAGAGCAGTTAAGTGGGGTGAAGCACCCAGGGTCCCCACACCTGATGGAGGAGAGCTGAAAAGTCAGGTCGCCTACCTTTTGGTAGCAGGCAATCACCATCCTGCCACACCATTGCTCGGGATGTGAGAACCCAGGCTACCTCTAGCCAGGCTATTATGAGCAGACGGTGTTTTTTACTCTCCAGCCAATGCTGACACTTTTGTCTCTTGTGTCCCTAGCCGACATCACTAATTATTTGATCTTGGCACCCTTTCCCTGGCATCCAGATGTGGATTCAGAATCCCCAATAGGATATAGCCCACAGCTGTTATCAAGCAATGGTATATACAAAAGAGCTCAAACCTACTTGCTGCCATGGCCTAGAGGGAATATTCCTCCTACGCATGATGTTCTCTGATCAAAATGTTTTGGGGGGGCGCAGATTACCTATGTAGATAACTATATAGTGACACAGTCACTCCTTGTCACCTACTAACTGAATCTTTGCAGCTAAGGGGGTAATCTCCACTTCAAATGTACTTGCTACTCTAAACAGTGGATTTAGAACCAGGACCAGAGCACTTGACCTCCTCACTGGGGTTCCTCTGGGAAAGCAAGAGGCACATATGCCTGCCCTGATTCCTCCCTTATGTTCCCAGAGCCACCCTTCATTTGTTAATCAGCAGGAAGGGAGTGGGAACTAATACAACTTGGCCCTTTTCTTGAAAGTAACAACAACCTAAGCAGACACTTACTGAGCACTCACCATAGGCCATGCACTATTCTAAGCATTTTCATATACCATATTAACTCATTTCATTTTCATAAGCCAGTAAAGTAATATTACTAACCCCATTCCAGAGGGGAGAAAGCTGAAGCACAGATAGATTAAATAACTTGCTTAAGGTCACCCAGCTATGCAGTGGTGGGGCTAGGACATGAACTCAAGCAGTGTCTGGAGCCCAGGGATGAAGTCAACCCACTATACTCCTACTGGGTTTTCTTTCATGATTCTTCTGACCTGAAATACATACACATTTAAAAACCGACTTTCCAAAAATGCAGCATGAATCTGATCATTTCTCCTTTTTCCTTTCTTTGAAAAACTGAAGTGGGGCCGGGCACGGTGGCTCATGCCTGTAATCCCAGCACTTTGGGAGGGCAAGGCAGGCGGATCACAAGGTCAGGGGTTTGAGACCAGGTTGACCAACATGGGGAAACCCCGTCTCTACTAAAAATACAAAAATCAGCTGCGCGTGGTGGCACACACCTGTAATCCCAGCTGCTTAGGAGGCTGAGGCAGAGAATTGCTTGAACTCGGGAGGCAGAGGTTGCAGTGAGCTGAGATCATGCCACTGCACTCCAGCCTGGGCGACAGAGCGAGACTCTGTCTCAAAGAAAAAAAAAGAAAAACTGAGATGGACTATCGCATCCATATGGGGGACCCCTAGAAATAACCCAAGACCCAGCAGTGCCTCCTTCCTTCCAGGTTCTGGGCCCATGGTCTGTCTCAGGTTGGGACACAAGGACTCTGCCTCAGGAATGTGCAGTCATCCCCCAGATATCACAAGTGCTGCTCCTAAGTGGAGCCAAGTTTCCCTTAATAACCTTTTATGGCGCTATCATCCATTAATTTACCTAAGCCTGCTCTCTGAGCCTGGCCAATCTGCCCATTTACAAAGGATGCCTCTTTGCCACAGAAGTCGCTTTAAAGTCACCATCTCACCACACAAGATGTTTTTTTCATTCCTCAACATGTCCTGTCTTTGGATTTCCAATAAGCTATTTTTAAACAGTCTCAGGCTTTGGGTGGTTTACTTGTTTTTCAATGATTTCCCATGAATTTGTTTTTCTAATTAGTCTTTAATTTGATGAGATAATGAAACGTCTCTTCTAGAGTCTTGGGGCCCTCTATTTTGCCCCAGCTCTCTCAAGCTGGGTGATGGGGCTTTCTGGACTTTGTGTTCCTTTGCTGTGGGTGCCTGTCTCTGGTTTCTGCTCCCAGGGGCCCTACCGCTGCCAGACTTGTGTATTTCAGATCAGCACGCCAAGCTAGTGTCCTTTTCTCCAGGACCTGGTCAGGGCCATGAACAGTGACCACCTCAAGGCTGTCCTTGGAGAGCTTTCATGTTTCTTGGGACACAGTTGACATGATTGTCCCTGAGATGATCAAGGAAAAAAAAGTAGAAAGTAGACATTATGAACTTCATTTCAGGGAGGAAGGAAAGCAGGCTTTGGGGGGAGCGTGGGGTAAAAGTGGTCAGAAGAGGCTTCCTAGAGACGTTGAGACTGGAATTCTCTGGCTTCAGCGCCCAGTCCATCAGACCCACAGCTTTCTTTTATTCCCAGGTTTGTCATGCCCCATTTACTATCTCAGAATGGAAAGCAGAGATAACATAAGCAACCTATCCATGGAATTTTTTAAAAAATCAATATATTGACCCAGCTGTAAGGTAAAGGAGAAATCAAAGGAAAGTCAGTTATAATAAAATATGTATTTCAATATGTAAATGCTCAGGAATAATGAAAAACTGGAATGCTTGCACCTAAAGACAAATCCTCCCAGTGGGACTGTAGTCAGTGCCACCTGCCATGGGGCAGCATCCTGGTGACAAGGTCCACAGTATGGCTGCATGAATGGTGGTTTCTGAAATGGTGCACAACTCTTGGTAAGGATCTGTGCAGAATAGAGGACAATTTCCTTCTCAATTGTCGCAAAAGTTGCAATCCTAGAAAATCCAGTGTATATTAGAGCCACGCAAAAATCCTCAGTGCTTATATGTAAAACAGCTAGGTTTAGAACTCTGGTCACTGTAAACAGGTTTTTCCACTGGGATGACTGTCAAACTTAGGACCTCTCTGATGGTTGTGCAGGTTGTGCACTGCACAGCCATTTACTTCATCATGGAAATGAATAGTGCCCCCTAGGGCTGAGGAGTACACAGCGACCTGGGTGGGCATTTCAAAAGTTGTATGGAACGCGGGAGAATTATTTGCTGGGCAAGACTGTCCTGCACATTGCAGGATCTAGACAGCACCCTTAACTCATGCACACACACATAAGCCAAATGCCAGCATTTCCACATGGATAAACAGAGACAGAAGGGTTAAGTAACCGGTCGCTTCCTGGCCATAGCTTTGAGCAAAAGAGGTCGGCGGCATCTCCAGTCTCTGAGAAGGATGCTCCTAGACCCCACAGAGAATCACAACAACCCACAAGAAGACATTCCCCAAGGCCTGGCTGCAGGGACTGCTCCAGCCAAGTCAGCTGATGACAAGAAAGACCCACAATACAGCCCCAAAGGGTCTGCTCAGCTCCATCCTGGGCCTGTCTCCCGGGCTGGGGGCTGTGACTAAGCCTAGCTGTGGGGTAAAGGTGGACTGGAGCCTCCTCTTCTGGGCTGCTGGGCTTCCATAGCTGGCAGGCCTGGCAAAGCAATTCCTTAACAGGGACGGGAGAGAGAAAGAGAGAGAGAGGATGTGTGTGTGTGTGTGTGTGTGTGTGTGTGTGTGTGTGTGCGCATGCATGCACACACACACACCCATGCCCACACACGGACTGCTGCCACCTCCGCCGCTGTCTCATAGGAGGGCAGACATTTAAACCCCTCCTTGTAGCTTTCACCCCCAGGGGTGGGGACTTGGCCAAGGCTGGGGTGGCGGTAGAAGTGGAATGGGGGATTGAAGAGCGGGAACTCTGAGATTTCATTCCGGCCATTTTGAACAAGCCCAGGTAGGAAGGCAGGAACAGGGAGCCTCGATTCCCAGCCGAAGCTGAGCAGTGTTTCCCCCACCCCCGCACAGGGCCTGACTCTAATGTCTTCTGATGGGACAAATTGGTGAGCACAACTATTAGCTGAGTGACATCAAAAGGCATTAATCTCTGGTTCCTGAGCAAGACCAGCACCACATTAGTGCCTCACACCCAGTCATTATTAAGACTTTAGCCCAAGGGTGTAATAAATGTTTTATGGCATGCAAACCAAGGTAATGGAATGCAAATCCCATAATATAGCCATACATTTATTTTCTAATGGAGCAAATGATGATGTATTTTATCTGAGAAGAGCTGCCTGATAGGGTCTGCTTGGGAAATTTGAAGTTAGAGACCCAAAGGGTGAGTGGGTGGCCCTGCTCTGGTGTGGGCTGGGGGTGAGCAAGGGTAGCAGTCACGGTGGGACTTCCCAGAAATGGTCAAGCCTTCATACACACAAACCTTTTGGACAAGCCCATCACTCTTGCTCCAGGTCCCCCAAGTACCGCCCCCCTTTTGGGACATATACCGAACATTCTGAGGCTTAATTACATCCCCTTTGCAGAGTGCCCCCCTCCCAGGATCCGCCACCCCTAACCAGAGCTGCATACCAATAAGCTACTCAGCCAATATGAATTGGCTTTCCGAAAATATGGCCGCATTAAGGTGCAAAATGTTAATGGATGGAAGGGCGCAGGGCTATTTCTCCAGTGAAGTTAGGGCTTTGCATTGGTGCTGTTTTTATTAAGAAGCGAACACTGTTCATTTGCAGCCCTGGGGCTGGTAGGGAAGTTGGGCTAACTAGCTGCGGCCACTGCAGCCTTGGGAAGGGCTTTGGTTGACCCAATGCCCCAGGTTTTTCTGGCTGCTGCTTCCCCAAAAACAGCTTTCTGATTATTCCAGTTGTCCAAAAAGTGTATGGGCTCCCTTTTAAAGTCAGAAGGCCTCTTCGTTTCCAGAAACCCCTTTAGTGACCTCTCTTTTGTCCTTCCCACGCCCAGGCACACAGCGCCCACCTGGGGAGCTATCAGGCTCGTGGGCCTTGTACTGATGTCCAGGGACCTACTCTGTACCTAGATTTATGGGGGCATCAAGAAATCTAAGACCTGTCCCTACCTTCAAGGTCCTGATGATGTAACTAGGGAAAAAGACACACATCTGAAAAGAAATTAACAATGTAAATTATTTAATGGTCACCTGAGTGGTGTATTTGAGGAGTACAGGTTTCCTTGTAGGATTTTTTTTTTAAGGCATCCATTGAGAAAAAAGAAATGAACACTATCAGAGAGGAATCCTGATGGAGATACTGTTTGGGGCTAGAGGTATTGAAGACCCCTTAAGAGAAAAAATGCACGACTTGGCTCTTCCCTCAGAGAGCTCATACTAGGTGTTCAATTCACATTGGTTTCTGAATGGCTTGAAAACAATGATATCCATTCTCAGAGGGCTGAGACTGGATCTAGAATTGGCATTTCAATGCTTGGCAGTACTTTTGATCTTCTAATATGCCCTCTTGTTTTCCAGAACAATATTGACAACAATAATTCATTGAAAATTTACATCAGACCCTGTGCTAAGCCTTCATTATTTTACTGAATTTTAAAACAACACTAAGAGGAAAGTACCTTTATGATTCTATTGAGAGATGACAGAAGAAACTAAGTCTTAGAGTGAGTCTTACCCAACTTAGTAAGAGCTGGGATTATAACTGGACCTCCCTGCCTACAAAGCCTATCCTATATTGTCTGCCTCTCCAAATCACAGTAACAGGGGTCAGAGGAGTAAAGCATTGTATTCAAGGACACAGAGAGAGCCTCTGGCTTCAGGCCCTGCTGTCTCCTGCACCACAGTGAGCACCTCTTGGTTTTTTGTGTGTATTATCCCAGGAGAGGTCTCCCCACACCCAAGGGCCTGTCTCTCTCTCTACCTTCAACTAGTCTGAGGCCAGGAAGAATATCTTCTCACTCTAAGGTATGTCAAATCATGGTTGAACACAACTAAGATCTTAATAACAGTAAATTCAGTGACCCAAATGGATTCTGAGCCTAACTTGAAGATTCTCCATGGATTTGATTACTCTGTGCTTGGATACTGTAGGTTGATTGCCCTTGAAGAATAGTTAGGCTGAGATGAGTTACTTGTTGGGTTCTTCTCTGGTTTGACCTGGTAAAGCTTCAGAACAGGCCTCTATAGAATATTATCTTCCGAAGTCTAGAGAATGGGCCAAGCCCACCTGTGGGGGAAGAAAGACAGTAGCGATCAACTCTGAATTCTTCAGGCTGGGTTCAGGGACAGATAGGGGTGGACTTCCAGCGGCCTAAGCAGGGCCAGGAATAGGGAGAAGAGAGAGGCACCTGGGGTACAAAATATAAGGAGGCACTCACTCTCAGAGTCGCACAAGTGCAAACCTTAAAAACAAGGGCCCCCAGGCCGATCACAGTGGCTCACGCCTGTCATCCCAGCACTTTGGGAGGCCGAGATGGGTGGATCACGAGATCAAGAGATCAAGACCATCCTGGCTAACACGGTGAAACCTCGTCTCTACTAAAAAAATACCAAAAAATTAGCCAGGCGTGGTGGCGGGCACCTGTAGTCCCATCTACTAGGGAGGCTGAGGCAGGAGAGTGGCGTGAACCCAGGAGGCAGAGCTTGCAGTGAGCGGAGATTGAGCCACTACACTCCAGCCTGGGCGACAGAGCGAGATTCTGTCTCAAAAAAAAAAAAAAACAAAAAAAACAAAAAAAACCTTGGCAGCCATCCAACATCCTTAACCATCTTTTTCTTTCCGTTTCTCAGCTCTGCTTTCCTTGATATTCTGCTTGGGCACAGACTAGTTGAAGGAAGACAGAGAGTCTCTTGGGCCTGGGTAATAAACACACCTAAAAACCAAGAGCTTCTCATTGCGGGGCAGGAGACAATAGGGGCCTAAAGTCAGAGGCTGTCCCTCGGGAGCAAATGAAGCAGGCCATGGAGTGGTGAGCGAGTTTGTACAGTGAGTGAGTTCAGGTTCATGAAGCCTCTCCCAAGTGAAGGCAAGAGGGTTACTAGCAGCTCCAGGCTTACTTCTGGCCAGTCCCAGTGGAGAAAGAGAACTCCTCCTTCCCAGGAGCTGCAGCAATAGCTTTCACTGGCCCAGCCCAAGTCTCATGCCCATGGCTGAAACGATCACTGTGGCTGGGGACTAACCTGCCCTGAATGGTTAGCTCTACTCATGGGCTGACTCCTGGGGACCCCAGACATCCAACCACATTTGGAACCACATAGATTTAGTGAAGATGTGGGTTCTCCAAAGGAGAATCTGGGTGCTCTTGTAGGAGGGATGGGTGCTGAACAGGCAAACTCAAGAGCAGTCAACTCAAGAGCTGGAGATGCTTCTAAAACTCTGGCTTCTCCAGAGGCCCACAGGACTCCTGCCCAAATCTGCATTATTTGTGGGCCTCCTCTGTAGGCTTTTCTAAGGCATGAAATGCTTTAAATGCTTCTTGCTCATCTTTAGCCACCTAACCCTCTTCCCTCAGGCTCTGGCCAATGACTTGTGCATTACAGTCACTCAGGAAGAATTTGCTGACATTATGAAAGAATGAATGAGGAACTGTGCTAGGGCTGGGCCCAAAACTTTTATTAACTGTGGGGTTAAAAGCTATCGAGGGTCAGGGGCACCGCAAAGGGGCAGAGGGAGTGAGTCAATTAACACCTGCCTTTTTATTTCCAAATCGAATTGTTGCGTGAGGTTTGGGGATGATGTAACCACTCGGCAGCGTTGGGGCAGGATTTATGAGCTAGGGTATGTGAAGCAATGGTCTGAGCAGGCAGCTGGTGAGAGGCACTTACCCTGACTGCCCTCACTTGGAATCCTCCCCAAAATAATAGCTGTATGATATGAAGGCATCTTGGCAGAAGGACCGCTGCACCCAGGGTGGACTGGAGCTGAATCACTTTTTCCTGGGTTGGTATGGAAGGGTGTCCAGTTCAGGCATGGCTTCTTGTTGGGAGGGGAAAGGAGTGGGAACGTTGCGGGGTGGAGAATGAAGGGGCAGGCAGGATAGCACATTAGCGCAGCCTTGGGGCCCGGGAATGGGGACATGCGCCATTGGAGTCATCCTAGGTTGAGTAGGGAGTGGCATTAGCTAATGCAGGGAGTCCATTTGTTAATATCCATTCATTGTCTCCCACCCGAGAGGAGCAGGATTAACCTCTGCTGGAAGTTTCTGGGAATGTGGCTGGCACTGTACGAACTCACTCACCACTCCATGGCCTGCTGCAGGGCTCGGGAGGGAGGAAGGAAGGCAGGCCTCCCCTCCTGCCTTTCCCACCAGTGCTTGGGTCCAAACAATGAATTTTCGACTGGGTCATTAAATGCTGATTAAAGTACTGGAGAAAAGAACGGAAGAAAAAACCAACATCAAGTGTTGTATGTACATGCACACTCTCACCCCAGGCCCCCCTTTCCCTTTCTCAAGCTGCCTCGAAGTTTGTTCCAACCCTCCACTGGAAATGCTATAAAAGGCCAGGTTAATTAAGTCCTATATATTACCAGCACAAACACTTCCAACTTTATTCTGGCGGCTCGGTGAGTGAGGAGGAGGCCAGGCAAGGTCCAGGCAGCTCAGGGTAATAGAAGACTCAATTACCTTGTACATTTGCAGTTTTATAAAATCATTTAAAGTTCTGCCAATGAAAAGCACAGTAGAGAGGCACTGGAATTCTGACATCCAGCAAAAGCTTAGGGAACCAGGATTCCCTTGGAGTTGCCACAGATAGCAAAGTCAACCTGGCCATCTCCCTCTTCCCTGGGCAGGAAAGTCCTCTCCATAGAGTGGCCCACAGCAAAATATGGAGGAAGGAAAAAAGGAAAGGGACTCTCCAGCGGTGCACTGAGCACCCACTGGGTCTGGAGTCCTGTGCTAGTGCCTTACATAACTCACTGGGGTAGGTATTATCCCCATTTCCAGATGAGAAGACTCAGGCTGCAGAATGAGTCTTTGGTGTCTAACCAAGAGAGACCCAACACCCAGAGCCTGTGCGCCTCGCCTGTTATATTCCAGTTCCTGCCCCTCCCTTTAAGCTACCAGGCCTGCTAGCTGCATATCATGGCCCAGTATTAGAGGACAGTCTCTGGAGCCCATGGGTCTGGATTCAAATCCCAATTCTACCACATCTTAGCTGTGTGCTCTTGGGCAAATTACTTAACGTCTCTGGGCCTTAGAGAAATTACTTTCCTCATTTGTGCCATTTAATCTGCTAACAATGCTGTCAGAAAGGTACTAATATCATTTTCACAATGCTGTATAAAATGCTCGGAGCCCAGAATATGATACATATTGGTTATTATTGTGATTAGTCATTTTCTTTCTTTCTTTTTGAGACAGAGTCTCACTCTGTTGCCCAGGCTGGAATGCAGTGATGCCATCGTGGCTCACTGTAGCCCCAACCTCCTGGGCTCAAGCAATCCTCCCATCTCAACCTCCCGAGTAGCTGGGACGACAGGCGTGCACCACCATGGCCCAGCTAATTTTTTTTTTTTTTTTTTTTTTGTAAAGATGGAGCCTCACTATGTTTCCTAAACTAATCTTGAACTCCTGGGCTCAAGCAATCCTCGAAGCTCTGCCTCCCAAAGTGTGAGCTACTGTGCCCGGCCCTATTGTGATCATTATGCTAGCTATACCTCTACTTGTCTTGACCCACTCATTATGCTTTCCAGTATAATAGCCAGTGAACCAGCTATACAAGCCATGCTCCTGTGCTAAAAAAAAGGGTTAGGGGAGTTCTTCCAACTTCTTTCTTTATACCACAGTGACCTAATTCATACACGGATTCTCCCATTTCTAAGTCTTACGGAAGGGCAGGAACCTATTTCCAATTGAGGAACCCTGTTTTTTCTTGTGGGATGAACAAAAACAAGAGCTATATAAAATAAAAAAACAACTTGTTTTCTTCTTCACTAAATAGAAACTGTTCGACATGCCTACACCTTGAGAAATGGGAGTAAAAACCTTCCATTCAACAGCAGCCCCCAGAGGGAGGAGTTATTCTCTGGGCTATAGCCACAGTGACCCAGAGCAATGTTTCCCAAGAGGCTGGAGAGAATTAAGCCCAAAGTTCTCTCATCTTGATCAAATCTGTCAGGGCCTCAATGGGAGAACCTGGGTGGGGCTGGGGCTGAAAGGCAATGCAGCTATGGACCACCAGGGGCGTGAGGGGATAGCAGCTGGCACATGGTAGACTCTGATCACTTGTGCTGACTGAATGAATGACGTTCCAACACCCTGAGCACCTCCCAGACCCTCCCACGTGGAGAGCTTCCTCTGAGCTAGGCAGATGAGCTATGTGATGTTTTCTTAAAATATTCACTGTAGGCTGGACACGGTGGCTCAAGCCGTAATCCCAGCACTTTGGGAGGCTGAGGCAGGTGGATCACGAGGTCAGGAGATCGAGACCATCCTGGCTAACATGGTGAAACCCTGTCTCTACTAAAAATACAAAAAATTAGCCAGGCGTGGTGGCAGGTGCCTGTAGTCCCAGCTACTCGGGAGGCTGAGGCAGGAGAATGGCATGAACCCGGGAGGCAGAGCTTGCAGTAAGCCGAGATTGCGCCACTGCACTCCAGCCTGGGCAACAGAGAGAGACTCCATCTCAAAATAAATAAATAAATAAAATTTTGAAAAAGGTTCACTGTAGTATCTCCAGTGCCACCCCCTTTTCTAGAATCTTGACATCCCCACTCCTTGAAATTGGGCAGAACTTGCAAATGAAACGTAGCAGATGTTATGCTGCACAACTGGCAAAGCTAAATCCTAAGAGGTAATGTGGCTTTCACTTGTCACTCTCTCCTGGGAACCTGTCTGCCATACTGTGAGGAAGCTCAAGCTATCTGGAGAGGCCACATACAAGATATTTTGGCCCAGAGTCCCAGCTAAGGTCCCAGCTGACAGCCAGCCCCACCCACCAGACACATGAGTGAACAAGCCTTCTGATGATGCCAGCCCACAAAAGTTGAGTCACCTTCAGCCTTCGAATCTTCCAGCTGAGGCCCATATGCTGTGGAGCAGAGACAAAGCTTCCCTGCTGTACCCTATCAGAATTCCAGACCCATAGAACCTATAAACATAATAAATGGTTGTTTTACACCACTAAATTTGGGGTAATTTCTAACCCAGCAATATATAACCAGGATAGCCAAATGTACCTTTCAATGCCAGGTTCAGTTCTGGGGACAGCTGTGTAAGAAGGTCATTGACCAACTGAAGAAATTCCCAAGCACTGTCATCAGGGGAGAGGGGCCTGAAACTCTGACCTAGATGTTGATGGCTAGATGGGAGTGGAGGGTGGGGAGGACTCAGTCATGACCCTCCTATTCCTGAGAGAGGAGTAGGCTTGTTCTGGGGCAGCAGGGAGGTATCGTGGGAAGAGAACAGGCTTCAGACAGGGATCCTAGTATCTCTCTTGCAGGACACTTATGCAGATTAAATAAGTGGCAAGCTTGATTCAAGGACTCTGAATAAATAATATCATGAAAGGTCTTTCGATTACCCATTCCAATCTGCAAATAAATAGGAGGTTTTTATTTTAAAAAAAAGGTGCTGTAGGATGTCTCCTCTGATTTAAGGAGGGGAAGGAAGATTAAAACCTAACTCTGCTTGTCTCAAGGTTTTAACATGTAGAAAATAGGCATAAGGAGGAGGATGTGGATTGAAGCTTTGGCTTTACAAATAGCAGCAGATGGCTGGGCACTGTGGCTCATGCCTGTAATCCCAGCACTTTGGGGGGCCAAGGCAGGCAAATCATTTGAGGTCAGGAGTTTGAGACCAACCTGACCAACACGATGGAACCCTGTCTCTACTAAAAATACAAAAAAAAAATTAGCTGGGCGTGGTGACACATGCTTGTAGTCACAGCTGCTTGGGAGGCTGAGGCAGGCTTGAACCTGGGAGGCAGAGGTTGCAGTGAGTCGAGATCGTGCCCCTGCACTCCAGCCTGGGCAACAGAGTGAGACTCCATCTCAAAAAAAAAAAAAAAAGAAAAAAAAAGGAAAAGAAAAGAAAAGAAAATGAATAGCAGCAGATGCCCAATAACAACAAAGGAAGGGCAGCTATTGGAGCCTGGCATTCTCTGTGTGGCGATCTTTCATTCAAGATTCAAGTTATTTTCTTTATTTTTTTTTTTTAAGAGACAGGGTCTTGCTCTGTCTCCCAGACTGGAGTACAGTGGCATGATCATAGCTTACTGCTGCCTCAACCTCCTGGGCTCAAGTGATCCACCTCAGCCTGGGACTGGGACTACAGGCATGTGCCACCATGCATAGCCAAATTTTCTTTTTAATTTTGTAGAGATAGGGTCCTACTATACTGCGTGGGTTGGTCTTGAACTCCTGGCCTCAAGCAATCCTCCTGCCTCAGCCTCCCAAAGTGCTAGGATTATAGGCATGACCTACCAAGCTCAGCAGGATTCAAGTTCTTTCATTGTTATAGGATTATTCAGGCTTTCTATTCTTTTGTCAGTTTTGCTAATCTGTATTTTTCTACGACTTTGTCCATTTTGTCTAAATTTTCACATTTATTGGCATAATGTTGCCCAACTGCCTTTTTAATCAATCAGGAAGTTCCCTCTTTGATCAAACCTCCAAAATTGTGTTGTGGGGTAGCCCCGTGTTCTCTTGTCTAGTGGCCATGGAGGTAGTGGTTTTGCCACCACCACTTGCAACCACCCACTGCATTTTCCTGGGCTTCCCAAGGCAGAGTAGAGAATGCATTCTGAGCATCAGCAAGTTAGAACTGCTGTTCACCCAGAAAGTTCAAGGAAAAGCCAAATCCCTTCTCAGCATAGACTCCTGAAGACAGCTCAAATGTGCCACTGGATGATTAGGGTTTGGGGCAGACCAAGCAATCTTCCCTACCCCACTTTCAGCAAGTAGCTCCTTTCCTCCTTGCTGATTTCCCAAGCTGAGCCAACGCTGAGCTCACTTTGGCAGGAGTGGTCATGCATGTTCCACTCTCGCATCTATTGCTTATTTATTCTCCACTGAGGACAAGCAGCATCTAGCAGGCTGGGATCTTGGGGTGAGAGGAGAGCTTATGGGGTAGCAAGGGGTTATCTGTTTATCCCAGAGTGATCTCCCATTTGCTCATGCTGAAGTGAGGATGGACAGGTGTCACCTTAGCAATGGTTCAGTGAGCTGCCCGTTTGGGAGGTACCCTGCTGTTTGCCTTTTCCAGGGGAGCCCCCTCCCTTCTTGACAGTTTCAGAAAAACTGCAAAGGATGGGACTGGTGAGTGGTTCTACCGAGCCCTGGCTTTTTGGGGAGTCCCTGGCTTGCAGTCTTCAGACTCCACCTGCCTCCTCAGTTGGGTTTTCCCTGGCACCCCCCTGAGCTCTGCCTCCTTCCGAGGGTGGCTGCCCTGAGGGTCCTGGCCGCACTGCCCTCCATCTGGCTGCTCAGCTGAGGAGAGCACAGGACACAAGCAGCCGCTGTGCTGTCTGCCAGGGTCAAAGGTCTCCACAGGGTCAGCCAGGAATTGGCCGCTCAGCCAGCACTGGAAACTGATGCTCTGGGGGATGGGTGAGAGCCTGGGTGGGCACTGAAGGGGTTAAAAGAACGTGGTGGAAAATGGGAGAATGGAGGCACGCGGCACTGCTGGAATAAAGCTAGCCCTGTGCATGGATAATTAGAACTGAACATCAGTAAACAATGCCTTTTCCCCTCATTAAGGACAAATCTGTATGTATAATGTGCCTATTTTCTCTTTCATTAACTTATAAATGGCCACTACTTTAAAGCCATTTAACCAGCAGTTTTGACTTGCCCGTCAACTCAGGGTCTGACGTGTTTTCTCCCCTCCTACGAGGACAGAGTTGCCCCCCCTCGGCACACAGCTCCCATGGGGAGAGGTTGTGTGGGTGCTCCTCTAAAACACCACCTACAGACCTGTAGCAGTTTCCAGAAGGCAGTACAGATAGGTACAGTTGGGGGAGGCGGAGGCCTGGCTCCCGTGTGGTCCTTCTGCCCTAGGCCCAGGCAGCCCCTCCTGGTCCATCCCGTACTCTCAGCTGTCCTTGATGACTCACTCACTCTCACGCTCTGAATTGCTTTGTCTGTGCCCTTGAGTTATTTAAGGACCCTGGCTCTTCTTTAAATAGGGAGCCCATGAGAATGTGCCCAATCTGCAAGCATTCTTCAAGATGGCCAGCAACAAGCTGAGACCAGAGATCCCAAAAGTAAGATAATATGCCTGCATTCAGGCAGCTCAGTCCAGCGGAGACCAGCATGCATTTATACGTAGGGAAGTGCTGCCTGAAGAGAGGTTCACGTCAAGTGGAAGTCTTCACCGAAACTTGGGAAGGCTTTCCAGATGACAGTGTGTTTCCTCCATCAGCCTGGAAACTTCCTGAGAATTGATATCAAATCAAGTCTCCCTCATCAGGCAAGGTGCTTCAGAGGATATTGACTAGGCCCTTCCCAACAGGCTAGGAGATCTGGGGAAAAAGACCAGGTCTCTAGACCCTAGGGTTAGGAACTATTGCTCCTATCAGATTGAAAATCCCATAAGGCAGAGATCTATCCGAGGGCAGGGCCTTGCCTCTCTGTCCTTTGCTGGGTAGCCCTCCCAGCACCCTGCATAAAGACAAAGCCTGACCCCTACAGCAGCCCCTTTGCATCTCTACCTCCTTTTGGGGGCTCCAAATGTGCCCCAAACTTGTGCCAGGGCTTGGGAAGATGAGAGTTAGTGGCAGATGGGAAGAAGGACAATCCCTGCTCTCTGGAGTACCCATAGGCATTTCAAGATTGGAGTGGCACTAATCCACACAGAGCAATGGCGAGAGAGGGAAGGGGACTAGAGTGATGAACACTTAGGGAGCGCTCACCTTGTGGCGACAAGGGGCATATACATGACCTGTTGTGTTATCCAACATATAAACTCATAATCCTGGGAGGTGGATAATATTTCCCTATTTGTAAAATGGGGAAGAACTGGAGGCCCAGAGAGGTAAAGCAATTCACTCAAAGTCACATAGCCGGTTGGTGGTGGAACTGGGAATCAAACAGTCTATCCCGTTCTAAAGTCCAGGCTCTTTCCACCATATCCAAATGCCACCTTGGATAAGTAAAAGAGGCTCATGAATAGTAGAGGAAAGGGAAGATGAGGAATAAAGAGTAAGAATGGAGGAGTCGACTCTCCTGGGAGCCTCTGCTAAACCTCAACTGCAGGAAAGATTTGGAGAGGCCAAAGACCTTCTGAGGATCTTCTGATGGTGAAGCTGGGGAGAGCCCCACTTCTGAACTCCATCTGTATCTCCCCTGGATATGAGAAGTGGAGAGTCCTCAGGCCTAGTGAGGGACCATGTGCATAAATTCAGTTGTGCCTCAAAACTGCCAACTCCTGGCTGGGCATGGTGACTCACACCAGTAATCCCAGCACTTTGGGAGGCCGAGATGGGCAGATCACTAAAGGTCAGGAGTTTGAGACCAGCCTGGCCAACATGGTGAAACCCCGTCTCTACTAAAAATACAAAAATTAGCCAGGTGTGGTGGTGCATGCCTGTAATCCCAGCTACTCAGGAGGCTGAGGCAAAAGAATCACTTGAACCTGGGAGGCAGAGGTTGCAGGAGCTAAGATCACGCCATTGCACCCCACCCTTGATGACAGGGTGAGACTCCATCTCAAAAAAGAAAAAAATAATGCCACCTCCTGATAATATTTTAACATTAGGCTGACTTCTGATGGATACTAGGTTGTTCCACTGTTGAGACAAGATCCCCATCATCATGATCATTAGCACTATTAATCATTCCAAAGAATTGGAAACAACCTGAATACCCATCCACAAGAGGATGTAGATGATTCATCTGTGGAATATGTAGAATGCTATACAGCATGCATTCCTCAAAGAAATGAAGTAGCTCCATGTGGCTGAGTGAAAAAAGACAACTTGCGTGTGATATTATTTATGTAAAAAGAAAAAGTGCCAGGCTGGACGTGGTGGCTCATGCCTGTAATCCTAGCACTTTGGGTAGCTGAGGTGGGACTCCTGGATCACTTGAGGCCAGGAGTTCAAGGCTAGCCTGGGCAACATAGTGAAACCCTGTCTCTAGAAAAAAAAAAAAAAAAACAGCCAGTCCTGGTGGTGTGTGCTTATAGTCCCAGCTACTTAGGAGGCTGAGGCAGGAGGATCACTTGAGCCCAGGAGCTCCAGATTACAGTGAGCTATGACCATACCACCACACTCCAGCCTGCAACAGAGTACCTGTCTCAAAAAAAAACAAGGAAAACAGAAATGGCCAAAGCACTTTCAATGGCTACATATTGTACTTAAAGGGTCTGCAAAATACACATCAAGCTGATAACAGTGGTTACCTCTGATTGGGGGTGGTTGTAACCAGATGGGAGGATCGAAGGGTCCTTCAGGTTTCGCAGGGTGACCACCTGTCCAGTTTCGCCCAGGATGGCTTCTGTTTTCTCTGTTGCTGGTGAAACTAACAACAGCACTGCCTTTCACTCCCCAAAGCGTTCAGTTTCAGTGATAAATTACATAGACCCTACTTATCTGCAATGTTTAATTTTTTACACTAAGAATGTATTAATTTATCACTTATGTCATGTCTAATAATGCATAAGGTAGAAGGTAAAGTCCTCCTCCAGCCCCCCAGGCTCCCAGCCCCATTCCTCAGAGGTGAATATTGGTAACAGTTTTCTAGTGTCCTTCCTGAAACTGTAAACCCATATATAACCACATAAGCTTCAAACGGAGAAAGAGACATATGTGATTACGCAGTATGCACTGTTCTAAAACTTGCTCTTTTCACTTAATGTTGTCTGTATGAGGATCATCAGGCAAACCTAATTCACTAGATCCTCAGGGTCCACCAACTGAGGTGCAGATTCAGTGGGTTGGCAGCAGGGCCCACAGATGTATATTTCTGACAGGCTTTCTGGGTGACTCTGGTGACACTGGTCCATGGACTCCACGTTAACTTCTGTCCACAGAACAAACATTCATTTTTTTTGTTCAATAAACAATTTGGACCCTGGTTCTGGGTTTGGCCCTGGCTAAGCTTGGCACTCTGCAGAAAACAGAGTGGAGGCCCTGCCTCCGGGCACAGCCTCAGATCTTCTTCCAGTGGGACCAGCCGTCACTGGCAGTAGTGATTGCCACTACAGTAGTCGGATGCAATGGTTATGGGCATGGGCACTGGAGTCAGACAGACCTAATCCCGGCCTGTCCTCTTTCTATGTGACTTTGGGAAAAGTACTTAGCCACTCTCTGCCTCAGTTACCTCATCTGCACAATGGACACAATAATCCCCACATCACATGATGGACACTCAATAAGTTGCAGCTACTATTATAAATAATAAATTAATTATAACTAATAAATAAGGTTAACATTAAAACTCATGTGGCATTCTTGCCGAAAATGTTTAAATTGAGTTCAATCATGAAGAAACAGACAAATCCAAACTCAAAGACATTCCCCAAAACTGGCCTATATGCTTCAAAAATGTCAATGTCATAAAAGATTTTTTGTAAATGTAGAACTGTTCTACATTAAAAAACACTGAAGAGACATCTGACTAAATGCAAAGTGTGTCCCAAGATTGGATTATTGATTTTAAAAATATATATATCCATAAAGAACATTATTGGGATAACTGGGGAGATGTGTATAAACTTATGTTACATTGTAGCAAGGTTAAATTTCTTGAGCGTGGTAATTGCACTCTGCAAATGCCCTTGTTCTTAGGAGATGTGTGCTGAAATATTTAGAAATAAGGTGTCATAATGTCTACAAGTAACTCACAAATGATTCAAAAAATGTGTAGTGGTGGGAGAGAGAAAAGAGAAACAGGAAGGGAGAGAGAGTATACAGCAAAATGTTAACAACTGGTATATTAGGTGAATATATAGGTGTTCCTAGTCTAGCCTTACAATTTAGTTTATAGATTTGAAATTTTAAAAATTAAAAAATTAGGAAAAGTGAAATCTAATGGTTTTTAAAAAGTAATAGGGGCGGCCAGGCGCGGTGGTTGACGCCTGTAATCCCAGCACTTTGGGAGGCTGAGGCGGGTGGATCACGAGGTCAGGAGATCGAGACCGTCCTGGCTAACACAGTGAAACCCTGTCTCTACTAAAAATACAGAAAAATTAGCCGGGTGTGGTGGCAGGCGCCTGTAGTCCCAGCTGCTGGGGAGGCTGAGGCAGGAGAACGGTGTGAACCCGGGAGGCAGAGCTTGCAGTGAGCCAAGATTGTGCCACTGCACTCCAGCCTGGGCAACAGAGCAAGACTCTGTCTCAAAAAAAAAAAAAAAAGTAATAGGGGCCAGCCGTGGTGGCTCACGCCTGTAATCCTAACACTTTGGGAGACCGAGGTGGGCAGATCACTTGAGGTGAGGAGTTCAAGACCAGCCTGGCCAACATGGTGAAAACTTGTCTCTCCAAAAATTTCAAAAATTAGGCCAGGCACGGTGGCCCATGTCTGTAATCCCAGCACTTTGGGAGGCCGAGGCAGGCGGATCACTTGAGGTCAGGCATTCAAGACCAGCCTGGCCAATATGGTGAAACCCCATCTCTACTAAAATATAAAAATTAGCCAGGTGTGGTGGCACATGACTGTAATCCCAGCTACTGGTGAGGCTGAAGCAGGAGAATCGCTTGAACCTGGGAGGTAGAGGTTGCAGTGAGCCGAAATCGTGCCACCGCACTCCAGCCTGGACAACAGAGCAAGACTGTCTCAAAAAAAAAAAAAAAAAAACCAAGGGAAACAAAAATTAGCCAGGTGTGGTGGCGGGTGCCTGTAATCCCAGCTATTCAGAGGCTAAGGCAAGAGAATCACTTGAACCCAGGAGGTGGAGGTTGCAGTGAGCCGAGATCATGCCACAGCACTCCACTGCACTCAAGATGGGACAGAGGAAGACTCCATCTCGAAAATAATAATAATAACAGGCAAGGTAGTGGTGAATTTGGGAAGAAGGGCGTAACTGGGCGGAAAGCTCGCTGGGGACTTCCAGGATGTCCTATTTCTTGACCTCATTATTTGGGAGGATTTTTGAGGTGGGAACCTATTATTTCTCCTCTTTTGTGTGTGTATGTTAGGTGTCAACAAAAAGCTTTTTTGGAATAATCATCATAATAAACCATCCTTCACAATATCCTATCCTCTGATCTCCGTCTGGAAATGTGAGACAGGCTCAGAGGGAGAGAAGGCTGGGGCTGGGCCCCCCATTTTGACTGCAGTGCCATCTCAGGGAAGGGCAATGAGGCCTGAGTTAAGGACAGCCTGCCCCCTAGGCTGGCCCCTTGGGGATGATGCAGGCTGCTTCCAGGAGGTGCCCTATCCCACCCCTCAGAGCCATGCCTGACTTCTGCTGCCAGCCCCTCCGGCAGGAGGTTGGCCTTGACTCCACACTTCTCGGGCTTCCACGTTCTCCTCTCTTGTCAGCCCTGCGGGCCCAGATGGATGTGGGATTAATGAGGCATGTCTTCTCGTGTGAGAAATAAGTCGAGGGGTCACATTTTCCTCTCCTTCATTGTTTCCCTATGTACTTGATCTGATCTGCTTCACTAGCTGGAGACATGAACGTAGTCACATCCCTGTATTTTGCAAATTAATTGCCGGAGTCCTCACTTGCCTCAGTTAACAGGCATGATAGCAATTGCTAACACTTACATGGAGCTTACTACATGCCATACCCTACTCTAAGTATTTTGTGTGTATGTAACTCATTTAATATTCACAACAACTCTCCGAGGCAGATAATATTTTAAAAATCCGTTTTAGAAATAGGAAAACAGAGGCATAAGAGAAGTAAATGGTTTGCCCAGACATGACTGGCTATGTAATTTGCAGGGCTCAATGCAAAATGAAAATGGGGGGCCTGGCCAGGTGCGGCAGCTAATGCCTGTAATCCCAATCCCAACACTTTGGGAGGCTGAGGCAGGAGGATTGCTTGAGTCCAGGAGTTTGAGACCAGCCTGGGCAATATAGGGAGACCCTGTCTCTACAAAAAAAAAAAATTCTTTTTAATTAGCCGAGTGTGGTGGTGCATGCCTGTAGGCTCAGTTACTCAAAGCGGCTGAGGTTGCTGGGTGTGGTGGCTCACATCTGTAATCCCAGCACTTTGGGAGGCCGGCCGAGCCGGGCAGATCACTTGAGCTCAGGAGTTTGAGACCAGCCTGGGCAAAAGGTCAAAACCCCATTTCTACAAAAAAATACAAAAAATTAGCTGGGCCTGATGGCACGTGCCTATAGTCTCAGCTACTTTGGAGGGGGCTGAGGCAGGAGGATTGCCTGAACGCAGGAAGTTGAGGCTGCAGTGAGCCAAGACAGAGCAAGACCCTGAAAAAAAGAAAAGAAAAGAAAAGAAAAAAGATAGAGAAAGAGAGAAAGGAAAGAAAGAAAAGGAAAAGAAGAGAAAAGAAAGGAAAAAAAGAAAAGAAAAGAAAAGAAGAAAAGAAAGAAAAGAAAAGAAAAGGAAAAGAAAAGAAAAGAGAAAATAGGGAGCCCTTGTTCAAAAATTACTAAGATTTCCGAGACACCAAACTTCAAGCCAAGCATAGGGATCTATTTAAGGACAGAGCCCTGTGAGACTGCACAGGTCTGCACATCTGTGAAGCCAGACCTGTACACAAGGTAAACCAGTAAGTAGCAGAGCAGGAACACAAACCGAAGCCATCTGGCTCCAGAGCCCATTCTCCTAACCACTGGGCTATATTACCTCTACCTCTCAGGATCTCCCTCCCCTCACCTCACTTCCTCCAAACTGTCCAAGAACAAGAGACGCTTACTCTTTTCATCAGGATCTGCTGTTTCTAAAAGCCAGATGCAGACAGAACTGAACAGTCTTATCAGTCGGCTGCCACAAGAGGTTACTGTTGAACACTGATCGCGCACAGTTTGACCCCCCTCCATATCCACCAGCAAGTGACGCTTTTGTGCTCCAGATGGCTGGATGCACACAGCATAGTGGAGCCCTACCGTGCACTCCAGTCTACCATTCCTTTATTTCACACTCCTATGTGCAGCCATTGTTCCCACAGCACAGAACGCTTGGGTCCAGGATCATCTCTACCCTGCTACATGCTGGGCTGGCACCAGCCCCCATAACAAGCATCCAAGCCTGATATCTACTTGACTCACCTATTCCCACTCCCCATTTCCTGATGGTGAGCTCCCCTCTGGGGTCCTTTCTTTTTTTTTTTTTTTTTTTTTTTTTTTGAGACAGAGTCTCTCTCTGTCGCCCAGGCTGGAGTTCAGTGGCATGATCTTGGTTCACTGCAACATTCGCCTCCCCGGTTCAAGCGATTCTCCTGCCTCAGCCTCCTGAGTAGCTGGGATTACAGGCACCCATCACCATGCCTGACTAATTTTTGTATTTTTAGTAGAGACGGGGTTTCACCATGTTGGCCAGTCTGGTCTCGAACTCCTGACCTCATGATCCACCTGCCTCGGCCTCCCAAAGTACTGGGATTACAGATGTGAGCCACCACGGGGTCCTTTCTACCCTTTCATGCCAAAGGGTCTTAGAGAGACTGACTCAGTTCATCAGAAAGGCTCTAGTAACCTTATACCCCAACAGGGAAGGATCAGTCAGGGTCTTGTTCTCAGTCCTGCCAGGAGACTGCCTGGCCCCTATGAAATATCCCAACCTCTGTGACCAGCTCTGCACACCCAAACCTGCTCAGCATCACAGCATTCCTTGTCACACCCCTTTCCCAGAGCAATGCATTTCCTACTCACCTCAAAGTCACACAAGTAAGAGAGGAAACATTGTTTATCTGCCAGAAAATCTAGTTTTGCCTTACCAGGAACTCCATTGCATAGAGTTTAACATCACTGATATATCAATGTCACACCAGATACTTTCTGAAACTTTCTTCATGACATGGGTAGCTTAAAGGGGTTGGATAATGAGACTTTAAAGGACAAAGAAGTGCAGAGGCTGCATGATTGGAGGGGCAGAGCTGGTGACACTGGGTTACTGTTACCACTATAGCCTCTCTCATGCCCCATGGACTGGCGAAGCTTGGGGATGTCTGAAGTCCTCTATGGACCTTAGGCATCTCTGCAATGAGGCTGGCACCAACCAGAATTCCCTCTATATTAGAAATGTCTTTGGCTACAGGTAACAGAATACCCAGCCAACAGTGGCCTAAACAAATAGAGATGTATTCTTTTCACATAACGAAATCTAGAGGTAGAATGGTTACTGGCATTGGTTTATCAGCAACAATGTCAGGGCTGGTGTCACTACAGTTCTCTTGGTCTTTCCTTCATAGAGGCTGATGGCTGCAGGAACTCCAGCCTTCAAGTCTTCATTCAAGGCAGCAAGGAGAAAGGGCAAGAAGGGGTAGGACCAGCGGCATCCAATGTCTTCTGTGAGGAAAGGAAAAGACTTCCTAGAGCCAGGCTGAAGGTTTCAGCTTATGCCTTATTGGTCCGAGTTGTGCCATCTGGTCTTCCTTAGCTGCAAGGGAGCCTGGAATTTCTTGTCTGGGGCTAGGCACATTTTCACCATGAACGTAAGTGGAATGTTGAAGCAAGGAGGAAGAGGAGATGCCATACCTTTCCTCTGACATCTCAACTGCCACAGGGCCCCAGAGCCCCTTCCCAGCCACCCGAGGGACCCTCATAGAGGAGCCCCTGTGGCCTTCTCAGTGCTACAGACAAGAAGAGCCCACCCAAGGAGGCTGATTTCCCCTGAGCCCCAAGGCACTGCTGCTGGCTTTCTCCTTTGGTGATTAATGGTGCTCTGCCAAGCTGAGGAGGCAGCTAATTAGCTACAGACTGATTAAGGACAAGGCAGGCAAAGTCCCAGACATGATAAATGTGAACTTTCCATCTTCCTTTCCCTTCCACACCCAGTTCTGCCACCACCAGCTGAAGCCAAGCCTGTGGGCCCCTGCATGGGAGGCCCAGCAGATGTCACCCCCGGCACAATTCACAAGGCCTGGCACCCACAGGGGCATCATGTAACAGGGGTGGGCATGCTGGGTTTTCTTTCAGGGCTCAACTTCTCCTGCAGCCTTTTCCCAATCTCTGTGCTCTGGAGCAGGCCTGGGACCAAGCACGGGATTTCTCAAACAAACCAAGTTCTCTGCCCTAAAGAACCTGCAGCTAGGGCCGCAGAAATCCAGGGAGGGCTGAGCATAGCAGGACCTGGAGTCACTGGGCAGGGCTCCATGGAGGGGATTTGGGTGGATTTTGTGCATCAAGAGGGACACTGCAGAAATGGGAGGCCCCCTGAACAGGTGTGGAGGAGAAATGAAATGTACAGGCCACAGTCCTCGGGCAGTGGGGAGTAGAGACAGGCCCAGAGGGGGTAAGGATGGGCGCAGAGTAGATAAGAACAGATGAGAAACACGGGCTTAGGTGTGGGGTGGCCCAGCTGTTTCCACCCTCAGTTGCTCCACAACATGCCGCAGCCATGTGCAAACCCCTCCCTGGGCAATCCCGGGTTAGGCTCCCCGCCACCTCCAGCCGTGATGCCTTTCCTGTATGTACCAGCCCAGAAAGCACATCCAGGTGTGGGTGATTCCATCCCACAGCAGCCTGGGCTGAGTTCTGGTGGAAATGAGCTCACGGACACATGAATCTTGTACAAGATAAGGCTGTGATACAGACAAAGGATACATTTCAGCAACAGATAACAGGATACATTCAGTGAACATGCCTTCTCAGTTCTGTTTCCTCCCAGGAGACACACACAGGAGGTGGCAAAGCTGAACGCCTGTCCAGGGGAGGCTTGGGAAGCACCCCCTTCCCCCATTTTGCCTGGTTCACTCTTAACCAGTCCTTGTGTCTCAGCTCAAGCGTCACTTCTTTGGAGAAGCCTCCCCGATCCCTCAGATTAGATCAGATTCTCTATTTCCCTTTGTCAAGTGTATCAAGTTCACATTAATGCATTTAAGTAACAGTTTGTCTTTAGTCTTATATATTCAATCAGCAAATATTAATGGAGCTGTGAACTGGGCTAAGGTCTGGGGATACCATGAGACATGAGCCTGCCCTTCTGGAGCTTATGGTCTAGGCAGAAGTCTCAGCAAGGGTTCACTCTAACACCAAAAGCAACACTTCCCCCGGTGCCAGCAGAACATTGGGACAACTCGTGTATCAAAGCTATCAAAGCCAGGAGCAAACCACACCCACAAGCCCCCCCCCCCCCCCCCCCCCCCCCCCCCCCGGCGCCCCGGCGCCCCGGCGCCCTGCCACCCGGGAAGCACTGCTTTGAGAACTATCCCCAGTATCGGCTTTACTTGTTACTAGTAATGAAATCCCCTATTAAATCCTCCTTGGCTGTGGTCACTGGGCTGTTACCTGCCAAGCGATGGAACCCATCGCTGTGTGGTTAACAATTTGAATAACAATCCCCACCCTTTGTCTCAATCCAAGACATTCTGGAAGGATGATCCCAGCTTCAGAACTTTCCATGGAGTTGTTCAACTTCTCCTTCTGCATAGTCCTGCTTCTCTCGCTCCTATACAGGGTGGTAGTTCTGAAAGCGTTCCCCAATAAGACTCCTGCATGCAAATCTGTTTCTTGGGGAACCTGACCAAAAAAACAAGTGGGAGCTGAAATCCACCCTGGTGTGTGACCGCATCTGTCTGGAGGAAGGGACTCCTTTTTCTAAACTGCATGACAATGTCCTCTGATGACTTGATAGTAGCCCGGCCCACCCCACCCCACCCAGCCTGGAAGGTGGACCAGGGATACAAACCAGTGCCAGAAAGGCCTTGGCACAGGAGAGGGGAAGGAATAGATCCTTGCAGCCAAGTGATTTAGAAGACTCCAGAGGAGAGTATATCTGCAGTAAGAAGCCCACCAGCCCCTGGAGTTTGATTCTAGCTGATTAAGAGGCACCCAGGGCCTGTATTTCAGCAAGACAACCAAGAAATAAGCCAAGGGAAATTGTTAACCTGTGTGCCAGGGATTCCCAACAATGCAGTTCCAGACCAGCCCCAAACATCCTAATTCAGACCCAGTGTGTGGGAACTTGCCTGGGTGGGAGCGGGAGAAGGGAGTGGGGGAAGCAGGAAGAAATTAGGCTTGCACAAACTTAGTAATTGAAATCATTAATAGCAGTAAAATAAGTTGTCTATCCTACATGTAATTTGTAGTAATGTTTCGTTACTGAGATTAATTTCTAGTAATGAAATACTAATTCAACCATTTATTGAGTAATGTATTTGCTTGGTGGTGTTTTATGGGTGTTCGCTTATAAATATTTTAATTACTTTTGCTAAGTAATTAGAATTTACTAAATATTTCCAAACTATTTATTAATTTCTAGCAATTCTCAGCCAACCCACAAGTAATTGTTTTACTTTATATCAGTAATTGGAGTCTTTTTTAAAAAACTTTGAGTGAAGAGAAAGACATAAATGAAGACTTGTCTGTTCTATTCACACGAGGCTGGTGTGTTACAGCAAAAAAAAAGAGACAAGTCACTCATGATCCAACATTACTCAAACACTGTTAACATTTGTATTTATATTTTCACAGACTTTTCCTACGGGTGCATATACTATTTTTTCAAGGTTGAGATCATATCAACTACATGTATTCAGGATACCAAACTTCGCCAATTTTTATATTATAGTTTCTATCCTATTAAAATATCAAACTGTTCTAGAGGGGCAGCTTCTTTACAACTTTAAGGGAGTTTCTGAAAGTAATATTTTTTCTACCTCTAAGCACTACTATGTATCAGACACTATGCAAAGTAATGTACACAGTCTAACTGTAACCTTCACAACATGGCAATATAAACTAATCTAGAGCAGTAACCTGTGTAAAACTGGGTGTCCACATGGTGCAGTCTCAGCAAAAAGTCACCTTCAATGAAATAATGACTGAAATAGAGGAATTTATCTACTTTTATCTATAAAAATAGGATCAGAATGAATATATTGTCCTGGGATCTGCTCTTCTCATGTAAAATATTACAACCATCTTTCCTTATCAATAAATATGAGGTGGAGTGTGGCGGCTCACACCTGTAATCCCAGCACTTTGGGAGGCTGAGGTGGGTGGATCACGAGGTCAGGAGTCCGAGACCAGCCTGACCAACATGGTGAAACCACATCTCTACTAAAAATACCAAAAAATTAGCCCGGCATGGTGGTGCATGCCTGTAATCCCAGCTACTTGGGAGGCTGAAGCAGGAGAATCGCTTGAACCTGGGAAGTGGAGGTTGCAGTGAGCTGAAATCGTGCCATCGCACTCCAGCCTGGGCAAGAAGAGCGAAACTCTCTCTCAAAAAAAAAAAAGAGAGAGCAGCAGTGTCCTTTTCAATAGATGCATGGCATTCTATGAAGTTACCTTCATTTATTATCCAATCTCTAATTGCTGGATATTTTGGTTGCTTTCAGTTGTTCACAAATGTGAACAAAACTATCATGGATATCATTATATGCTGATCTTTGTGCACTTGTCCAACTATTTTCTTAGAACACATTCCTAGAAGTGGAATTGCTGGGATAAAGTGTATGAACATTTTTAAGACTTTGATACTGCCCAAATGCCTCAAGAAAGACCAGACAAATTTACACTCCCACCAGTAGAGTTGAAAGACTTGTTTCACTGTACTGTGTGTGACTATTATTATTATAGTCGTTATTTTGAGACAGGGTCTCACTGTTGCCCAGGCTGGAGTGCAGTGGTGTGATCACGGCTCACTGCAGCCTCGACCCCCTGCCCCCTCCCCCGCCGCACCTCCCCCCCCACCGCCACCTCCCAGGCCCCATTCAGGTGATCCTCCTACCTCAGTGTCCTGAGTAGCTGCGACTACAGGCGCACACCACCACACCAGCTAATTTTTGTATTTTTTGTAGAGACAGGGTTTTGCCATGTTGCCCAGGCTGGTCTCAAACTCCTGGGCTCAAGTAATCCACTTGCTTTACTTCCCAAAGTGCTGGGATTACAGGCGTGAGCCACTGCACCCAGTTGATTATTATTATTTTAAATCTATGTCACTTGTTTTCACTCCCTAGTCTAAGCAGAGAGGTGGCCCAGAAAAACATTCTGAACCAGAGAGTCTCACAACCCATTTCCCATGATGAACCAATGGTTGGTTGGCAGAAGACCTATAGGCTATGTCTTCATAACTTAAATAGCATCAAGATGTATGAAACCATTTTCTACCATACCATTCGCCTTTGCCCTACAATCTCCTTTCCTCCCAGGGACTCTGCCTCTTTAGGGCATCACCAAGGCACAAGTGGCTTGGCTCCTCGCTGGTGGACACCCGCCTGTGTGTTGGCAGAATAGGCACCTATCATTGGGCTCTCTCTTAGCTCTTGACAAAATATCTCCCCCACCAGCATGTCACAGCACCTTGAATGTCTACCACTGGTGGCATACACCAAGCAGTTTTCTAAATATTTAGAGGTTATCTCAGGTGACATTTTATGAGCTAATAAATGTTTTGGAGGCTCTCCCATCTTCTTTCTGAAGCTCCCCTCTCACCTACTGCCAAGTGACCCGGTACCTTTGGCCATCTGAATGCCTGACTCTAGCCCCCTTTTTCCTCTTCTGACTGCCACCTGAAGTCCTTTTTTTTTTATAAATGAGATAAACACCTTCCTTCTCCAAACAGAGCAAGAAGATTTTTTAGAGAGAGGAGATAGTTCAACAACTCTTTCTTTTCTTTTTTTTTTGAGACGGAGTCTCGCTCTGTCACCCAGGCTGGAGTGCAATGGCACGATCTTGGCTCACTGCAACCTCCACCTCCCAGGTTCAAGCGATTCTCTTGTCTCAGCCTCCCTAGTAGGTGGGATTACAGGCGTGTACCATCATGCCCGGCTAATTTTTTGTATTTTAGTAGAGATGGGGTTTCACCATGTTGCCCAGGCTGGTCTCGAGCTCCTAAGCTCAAGCAATCCACCTGCCTCGGCCTCCCAAAGTGCTAGGATTACAGGCGTGAGCCACTGCGCCACTGCGCCTGGCCTTCAACAGCTCTTTCTTTTTTTTTTTTTTTTTTATTTGTTTATTTTTTTTTATTATACTTTAGGTTTTAGGGTACATGTGCACAATGTGCATGTTTGTTACATATGTATCCATGTGCCATGTTGATTTCCTGCACCCATTAGCTCGTCATTTAGCATTAGGTATATCTCCTAATGCTGTCCCCGCCCCCCCCACCCCCCACCCTACAACAGTACCCGGAATGTGATGTTCCCCTTCCTGTGTCCATGAGTTCTCATTGTTCAATTCCCACCTATGAGTGAGAACATGCGGTGTTTGGTTTTTTGTCCTTGCGATAGTTTACTAGAAAACCCCACTGTCTCAGCCCAAAATCTCCTTAAGCTGATTAGCAACTTCAGCAAAGTCTCAGGATACAAAATCAATGTACAAAAATCACAAGCATTCTTGTACACCAATCACAGACAAACAGAGAGCCAAATCATGGGTGAACTCCCATTCACAATTGCTTCAAAGAGAATAAAATACCTAGGAATCCAACTTACAAGGGATGTGAAGGACCTCTTCAAGGAGAACTACAAACCACTGCTCAATGAAATCAAAGAGGATACAAACAAATGGAAGAACATTCCATGCTCATGGGTTGGAAGAATCAATATCGTGAAAATGGCCATACTGCCCAAAGTAATTTATAGATTCAATGCCATCCCCATCAAGCTACCATTGACTTTCTTCACAGAATTGGAAAAAACTACTTTAAAGTTCATATGGAACCAAAAAAGAGCCCGCATTGCCAAGTCAATCCTAAGCCAAAAGAACAAAGCTGGAGGCATCACGCTACCTGACTTCAAACTATACTACAAGGCTACAGTAACCAAAACAGCATGGTACTGGTACCACAACAGAGATATAGATCAATGGAACAGAACAGAGCCCTCAGAAATGATGCCGCATATCTACAACCATCTGATCTTTGACAAACCTGACAAAAACAAGAAATGGGGAAAGGATTCCCTATTTAATAAATGGTGCTGGGAAAACTGGCTAGCCATATGTAGAAAGCTGAAACTGGATCCCTTCCTTACACCTTATACAAAAATTAATTCAAGATGGATTAAAGACTTAAATGTTAGATCTAAAACCATTAAAATCCTACAAGAAAACCTAGGCAATACCATTCAGGCCATAGGCGTGGGCAAGGACTTCATGTCTAAAACACCAAAAGCAATGGCAACAAAAGCCAAAATTGACAAATGGGATCTCATTAAACTAAAGAGCTTCTGCACAGCAAAAGAAACTACCATCAGAGTGAACAGGCAACCTACAGAATGGGAGAAAATTTTTGCAACCTACTCATCTGACAAAGGGCTAATATCCAGAATCTACAATGAACTCAAACAAATTTACAAGAAAAAAACAAACAACCCCATCAAAAAGTGGGCAAAGGACATGAACAGACACTTCTCAAAAGAAGACATTTATGCAGCCAGAAAACACATGAAGAAATGCTCATCATCACTGGCCATCAGAGAAATGCAAATCAAAACCACAGTGAGATACCATCTCACACCAGTTAGAATGGCCATCATTAAAAAATCAGGAAACAACAGGTGCTGGAGAGGATGTGGAGAAATAGGAACACTTTTACACTGTTGGTGGGACTGTAAACTAGTTCAACCATTGTGGAAGTCAGTGTGGCGATTCCTCAGGGATCTAGAACTAGAAATACCATTTGACCCAGCCATCCCATTACTGGGTATATACCCAAAGGAGTATAAATCATGCTGCTATAAAGACACATGCACACGTATGTTTATTGCAGCACTATTCACAATAGCAAAGACTTGGAACCAACCCAAATGTCCAACAACAATAGACTGGATTAAGAAAATGTGGCACATATACACCATGGAATACTATGCAGCCATAAAAAATGATGAGTTCATGTCCTTTGTAGGGACATGGATGAAACTGGAAAACAACAGCTCTTTCAATAAAGAGAGGGAGGCAAAGAGAGGGAGTGACTTGGGAGGAGGCTTAGGGTAGAGACAGAATGGGAACTATTGCAGCTGCCTCACTCCCTGCAAGATTCTCGAAGCAGGGCACACCGCTGGTGCCCAATCTGTGTTTGTTGCTTCTCCAAAGAATGGATGATTCCCACAGGCGTGTCCCTATGGCGACACCTTCCATTATTTCCTTTACTTTCTGTATCCATTTGCTCTCTCTCCAGAAAGTTCCAGATCTCAGGCACCTTCCCAGACTCTCAAAAGTCCCAGGAGAGGGGAGGAGAGGGATAAGGGCCCTGAGCACTGCTGCCACTCCCCAGAGAGGTCAGGGAAACAAGGCCCAGCTCCCCTTAGCAGAAATCCCTTCTCCCCTTGGACCAGAAAAGGGTTAATTTTATAATTGCTAACATCTATTAGATCCTTACAATGTTATGGGCCCTCTGTTAAGCACTTTACACACATGATGTCATTTAAATAATATATTTCTCCTTACTTATCTGATGAGAAAGTGAGACTTGTAGAGTTTAAGTGAGAGACTTCAGGATCAGAATCCAGGTATCTCTTTTTCCAGAGCCAAAGCCTTAAGTACCATCTTCTGTTGTCTCCTACAGCAAGCATTCCATAAATGCAAGGTGAAAAAAGGAAAAAAGAGAGAGTGAGGGAAAGAGGGCAGAAGGAAACTTTATGTCATTGTAATGCAGGGAATACAGCATCATTTGCCATAAGTAGAAGGTAACATTAACATAAAGACATTATGATTACAATTTAAAATGTTGGTCTACATGTCATCTAAAGTCACTGTTTCTATTCTTAAGAAACACTGGAACATTTGATCTCTGAGGTCCATTTCTAGCACACAATTCTATAATTTCCAAGGATTAAGTAGCTATTTTCTTAAGATAAACTTCCATGGACCTTGGATGCATAGGTAACAAAATCCTAAGGGCAGATGCTGGGTCTTATTTATCTCTATATTCTCCATAAGCATTTAGTACAACATCTGGCCCAGGGTGAATATGTAGAAGATTAATTATAAATTCCCTTCCCCTTTCTAGGTATTGGTGTTCCAATCCAGAGAATAAAAGGGCTAGATTAGGTGATCCTGAAGGGTGCTTTTGCTCTGCAAGCCACTGGTCCACTGAACCTAAGTGGTCCTTTCCTTACAAGTTCTCTGGCTTTCTGCTTCATCAGTTCTGTGGTTGGCAAAATTCTAAAGATGATTACCCAAGACTCCCATACCCTGGTTATTCAACCAAACACTAATCTAGGTACTGCTGTGGAGAATTTTTTTTTTTTTTTTTTTTTTTGAGACGGAGTCTAGCTCTTTCACCCAGGCTGGAGGGCAGTGGCATGATCTTGGCTCACTGCAACCTCCACCTCCTGGGTTCAAGCGATTCTCCTGCCTCAGCCTCTTGAGTAGCTAGGATTACAGGTGCCTGCCACCACTCTAATTTTTGTATTTTTAGTAGAGACGGTGTTTCACCATGTTGGCCAGGCTGGTCTCGAACTCCTGAACTCGTGATCTGCCCACCTCGGCCTCCCAAAGTGCTGAGATTACAAGTGTGAGCCACCGCGCCCACTGAGAATTTTTTTTTATGACAGGGTTTCACTTTGTTGCCCATGCTGGAGGGCAGTAGTACAATCTCGGCTCACTGCAACCTTGGCCTCCTGGGCTCAAGCCATCCTCCTACCTTAAGCCAACCTCTCGAGTAGCTGGGACTACAGGCGCGTACCACCACGCCCAACTAATTGTTGTATTTTTTGTATAAATGGGGTTTCGCCATGTTACCCAGGCTGGTCTCAAACCCCTGGGCTCAAGCAATTCACCCGCCTTGGCCTCCCAAAATGCTGGGATTACAGGTGTGAGCCATCACACCCTGCCAGAATTTTTCAGATATAATTAAGACCCAAGTCAGTTGGCCTTAAGATACAGAGATTAGCTGGGTGGGCTTAACCCAGTAAGTCAAGCCTTTTAAAAGCAGAGAGTTTTCTCCAGCTGGTAGCAGAAAAATAAGGCAGGAGAATTCAACGCACGGGAATTCTCTGTTGCTGAGATTAAGGGGGCCACATGGAAGGATCTGAGAGTGGCCTCAATAGGCTGAGAGTGACCCCCTAGCCAGCAAGAAGATGGTGACCTCAGTCCCACAGTTACCAGGAACGGAATCTGCCAACAACCTGAATGAGTTTGGAAGTGGATTCTTCCCCAGAGCCTCCAAGAAGATCCCAGCCTGGCCAACATCTTGATTTTGGCCTTGTGAGATCCAAAACAGAGAAATCAGACAAGCCACCTGGACTTCTGACTCACAGAGCTGAGACATAATAAACTGGTGTTTTCAGCTGCTGTGGTTGTGGTCATCTGTTATGCAGCAGAAAAAAGTGAGTGCAATTCCCTATCCTATTCCTACCAACCCATGCTCCTCCCCAGAGCTCCCTAACATTTAGCAACATGTGCCTCATTTCTAAGGCAAATAATAATAATAACGATGATTTGAAAATCAGTTTAGGGAATTTTCAGCTTAGGCTTTTTTTTTTGACAATTCTGTGTAGGTCTAACAAGGAAGTATTAAATATTGAGTTCCTAATGTGTTTCCAAGTCCTCCACTGGAACATATAATTTGGACCTAAAATTGTGAAGAGACAGGGTGAGTAGAAGCATGGGAAAAGCGGAAGAACAGTTTGCATTGGAGATGCTTAGTAGGCGTAATAGAAGAAGTGAAACTTTGAGATGGAAGAGACCGCAAATTAGCAGAGAGACGGGAAGGAGTAGAGATATTCTAGGCCAACGAGGTAGCCCAAAGAAACTGAAGTAGAAATGAGAATGATGTTGGCCAAAGTCAGTTCCTGAGGGCAGGCCAGGTTTCTCCAGCCTTATGATTGGAAACTAGCTACCATGCCATGCTGCCAGTTGATAATGTCAGGGAAATAGATGAAAAGTGTGTTTCTAGTGAGGAATGGGAGATGTCTTAGTCTTGGACAGAGAAAGGTTAAAAGTCTTCAGCAAAAGGTCTGGAAGGATGAGTAGAAGAAGAACAGAAAGCAAAAGAACACATGGGAAACATTGCTATGAAACAGATTCAAGTTATGGTGAACCGGAAATGAAGGCCAGGAGGGAGGGACAAAGACAGAGGTTCATGCCTGTGTCCCCACCCACACAACCATGGAAGGGAGGGAGAAGAGATAAATCATCAGCTTCTGAGCCTTGCATGAGCCACCAGGAGATCATATAGGTGCAAGTCTGGACCTTGAATAGATAGGCTTGCTACAAGGAAATGTCCATGTTGGGATAAAGGAGAATTATGGTTAGAAAGATAGGTTGGGGCTAGACTGTTAGTGATCTTGAAAGCCAGAGGTTTTCAATCTTGGCTGAACATTGAAATCACCTGGGGATCTCTTAGAACTACTGATATCTAGATCCTATCTCAGAAATTCTAATGTAATTGGCCTGGTTTGGCTGGGTTCTCAAGAGTTTTAAAAGCACCACAGATTACCCTGCTATTCTACCAGGGCTGAGAACAGCAGATGTAGAGTTTGGACTTTATCCAGTAGCCAGTGGAGGCCTATTAAGGATGTGTCACTGAAATTATACAATGGAAAACAATTGGAAAGAAAATTTAGTCAAATAAAAGTAATGATAGAAAATGCCAATATAGCATTTTTTGCATCTCAGTGTTCTGGGCACTTTTCTAAGTTTACACACACACACACACACACACACACACACACACACACACACACAACACACACACACACACACACACACACACACACACACACACACACATTCTAAATTACAACAACAACCCTATAAGGTAGCTACTGTATTATCCACATTTTAGAGATACGAAAACTGAGGCTCAGAAAAGTTAATATCTTGCTCATGATCACAATGCAAGTAAATGATGGAACTGAGATTTGAATCCTGGAAATTTGATTCCGAAGTCCATACTTTTAATTTTGCTTCTGGATATGGTGGATTGACTCATATCAGACCAGCCTCCTTGCCATAACCAACTAGGAAATCTGGTTTGAAAATGAAGAAAAGTTAACGGGGAGATGAAGACAAAGATCATGAAGAAAAATGAGATCATTCATGTGAAGCAGACATCTGACTGCATTTTTCTCCAGAAGTAATTTGCAGATTTGCACACAAACAGTTGAAGGATCCAGAAGCTGAGCAGAGATTTCAGCAGTCTCTTGGGACTCAGGGTTAGAAAAAACAAAAAAGACTTCTGGGCTGGCATAAGCATAGGAACCTAGAAAGCATCTCCAGCTTTCCACTGGGACTCCTAATGGGATATAGTTTTAAAATAAGGCCTAACCTTATTTCTAGAATATATAAATAAATCAGCCATTGCAAAAGCTGAAGCACAGATTTAAACCAGCCCAATCCAAGATGAGAGTAAGATGATTTGACCCTGACATGAGACAAAAGAAAATCCTCACTGGAGGAAGAAAGTGTTATCTAGAGCCTCAAATCTGCACTATAATTTCTTATCCACAATGTCTAGCATTTAATAAGAAATTATAGCATACCAACATGGCACATGTATACATATGTAACAAACCTGCACATTGTGCATATGTACCCTAAAACTTAAAGTATAATAATAATAAAATTAAAAAAAAGAAATTATAAGACTTACCAGGAGACAAGATCAAGCGACCAAAAACCAGAGAAAGACTAAATAATAAAAATAGACTTATAGGTGACTTATATATGGGAGTTCTCAGATACAGTTTTTTAAAATGTCATTAATACATTAAAGAAAATTAATTCCAAGTGGAGAATTTCAACAGAGAACTTAAATATGTTGTTAAAAATAATCAAATGAAAAATTTAAACTGAAAAACACAATAACTGACATTAAGAAATGGATAGATAGGCTTAACAGCAAAGTAGACACAGCTGAGGAGAGAATTAGAAAGCTAAAAAGTATCAGTGGGAAACATACAAGTGGAAACAAAAGGAGAAAAAAGAAAACAAAATTAAAGATTTGGAACAGAGTGAAAAGGCATAATATATGTGTAATTGAAGTCTCAGAAGGTGAGGAGAGAGAAAATAGAGCAAAAGTAATATTTAAAGAGATTATTGACTACGAATTTTCCAAAAACAAAAAACATCGAGCCACTTATTCAAAAAATGCTAAGACATCCAAGTAGAATAAATACAAGAAAACTACACCCACACTTTTGGCACATCAGAGTAAAACGCTCAAAGACAAAGAAAAACCTTTAAAAACAGTCAGGAACATAGACTGAAGGTGAAGGGCTAGAAAAAGATATTCCAAAAAAAAACAGAAACCAGAAGCAAGCAGAAGTAGCTATACTTAGATAAAATAAACTTTAAGTCAAAGACAGTAAAAAGAGACAAAAGTATCATTATATAAGGATAAAGGGATCAATCCAATAATAGGGTATAACAATTGTTAATATACATGCACCCAACACTGGAGCACCTGCTATATCAAGCAAATATTATTAGATATAAAGGAAGATACAGTAGCAAGGCACCAAGGCTTGTGCCTATAATCTCAGCTACTTGGGAGTCTGAGGCAGGAGGATCACTTAAGTCCAGGTGTTCAAGACCAGCCTGGGCAATATAGCAAGACTTCATCTCTACATTTGATCTTAGCCAAAAGGCCAAGAAGCAAATGAGACCCCATCTCTAAAAACAAATTTTTTTGAGCCATGCATGGCGGCACCCACCTGTAGTCCCAGCTACTTGGGAGACTGAGACAGGAGAATCACTTGAGCCCAGGAATTCAAGGCTGCAGTGAGCCATGATCATGGTACTGCATTCCCACCTGGTGACAAAGTGAGATTCTGTCTCTAAAAAAAAAAAATAAAATAAAATAAAGGGAGAGATAGACTCCAATACAAAATAGTTGGGGACTTCAACATCCCACTCTTAGCATTGGACAAATCATCTAGACAGAAAGCCAACAAAGAAACACTGGATTTTAACTGCACTTTAGGCCAAATGGACCTAACAGACATTTACAGAACATTTCATCCAACAGCTGCAGAATGCATATTCTTTTCATCAGCACATGGAACATTCTCCAGGATAGACCACATGTTTGGCCACAAAGCAAGTCTCAACAAATGTAAAACAACTGAAATCATATCAAGTGTCTTTTCTGACTGCAATGAAATAAACTAAAAATCAATAACAAGAGGAATATTTGAAACTGTACAAATATCTGAAAATTAAACAACATAGGTCAATGAAGAAATTAAGAAGAAAGTTTTAAGAACACAATATATCAAAACCTACAGGATACAGCAAAAGAAGTGCTGAGGGAATTTAATAGCAATACATCCCAACATCAAAAAAGTAGAAAAAGTTCAATTAAAAAACCTAACAATGCACCTCAAGGAACTAGAAAAGCAAGCATAAACCAACCCCAAAATTAGTAGAAGCAAAGAAATAATAAAGGTCAGAGCAGAAATAAATGAAATTAAGGCCAAAAAATACAATATATTAACAAAATGAAAATTTGTTTTTTAAAAACATAAATTGAATGGACAAACCATTAGCTAAACAAACCAAGAAAAAAAAGGAAAAGATTCAAATAAATAAAATCAAAAATGAAAAAGGTATTACAACCGATACCACAGAAATACAAAGGATCATTAGAGACTATTACAAACAACTATATGCCAACAAATTAGAAAACCTAGTGCAAGTGGATAAATTCCTGGACACATACAACCTACCAAGACTGACTCAAGAAGAAATAAAAAGCCTGAACAGACCAATTACAAGTAACAAGATTCAATCTGTAATAAAAGCCTCCCATCAAAGAAAGGCCCAGGACCCAATGACTTAACAGCAGAATTCTACCAAACATGTAAAGAAGAACTGATACTAATTCTTCTTAACCTCTTCCAGAAAATGGAAGAGGAAGGAATTCTTCCAAACTCATTCTATGAGGCCAAGATTACCCTGATACCAAAACCAGACAAAGACACAACAACCAAAGCTCTCAGCCAATCTCCCTGATGAAGACAGATGCAAAATACTCAATAAAACATTAGCAAGCCAAATCCAGCAGCCCAGTAAAAAGATCATTTACCATGATCAAGTGACCATGCAACCCCTGGATGCAAGGATGATTTGATACAAGCAGGTCAATAAATGTGGTACATCGCATCAACAGAATGAAGGACAAAAACCATATGATCATCTCAATAGATGCAGAGAAAGCATTTGATAAAACTCAACATTCATTCATAATTAAAGCTCTCAATAAGTTAGGTATAGAAGGAACATACCTTAATGAATAAAGACCATAAATCACAAACCCACAGCCAACATCATACCGAACAGGGAAAAGATCCTCTAAGATCTGGAACAAGACAAGGATGCCCACTTGCACCACTTCTATTCAGGATAGTACTGGAAGTCCTAAACAGGGCAATTAAGCAAGATAAAAAAAAATAAAGGATATCCAAATTGGAATGGAGGAAGTCAAACTGTCCCTGTTTGCAGACATGATCTTATATATAGAAAAGCTTGGCCAGGCATCGTGGCTCATGCCTGTAATCCCAGCACTTTGGGAGGCAGAGGCAGGAGGATTGCATGAGGCAAGGAGTTTGAGACCAGCCTGGGCAACAAAGAAAGACTCCATCTCTATTAAAAAAAAAAAAAAAATGGTTTAAATTGGCTGGGTGTGGTGGTGCATGCCTGTAGTTCCAGCTACTTGGGAAGCTGATGCAGGAGGATCACTTGATTGCAGGAGGTCAAGGCTATTAGACAGCTAAGAGCATGCCACTGCACTCCAGCCTGGGCAACAGAGCTAAACTCTGTCTCTGTAATGAAAAAAAGAAAGAAAGATGCTGTTTTATGATAGTCTCAATGAAAAAGAGAAAAAAGAAAAGAAAACCCTGAATGTGCCACCAAAAAAACTCTTAGAACAGATAAATGAATTCAGCAAAGCTGCAGGATACAAAATCAACACACAAAAATCAGTAGTGTTTCCATACACCAATAATACACTAGCCAAGAAAGAAATTAAGAAAGCAATCCCATTCACAATAGCTACACAAAACAATCAAACACCTAGGAATAAATTTAACCAAGGAGGTAAAAGATCTCTATGATCTTTTACTATAAAACACTGATGAAAAAAATTTAAGAGGATATTAAAAAATGGAAAGACAGGCCGAGACGATGGCTCACGCCTATAATCCCAGCACTTTGGCAGGCTGAGGCAGGTGGATCACCTGAGGTCAGGAGTTCTAGACCAGCCTGGCAAACATGGTGAAACCCCGTCTTTACTAAAAATACAAAAATTAGCTGAGTGTGGTGACATGTGCCTGTAATCCCAGGTACTCAGGAGGCTGAGGCAGGAGAATCTCTTGAACTCGGGAGGCGGAGGTTGCAGTGAGCCGAGATTGCACCACTGCACTCCAGCCTGGGGGACAAGAGCAAGACTTCATCTCAAAAAAAAAAAAAAAAAAATGAAAAGACATTTCATGTTCACGGATTGGGAGAATTAATATTGTGATAATGACCGTACTACCAAAAGCAATCTACAGATTTAATGCAATCCCTCTCAAAATCTCAATAACATTCTCCACAGAAATAGAAAAAAAAATCCTAAAACTTGTATGGAACCGCAGAAGACCCCAAATAGCTAAAACAATCCTGAACAAAAAGAACAAAGCTGGAGGCATCATAATACCAGAATTCAAAATATCCTACAAAGCTATAGCAACCAAAACAGCATGGTACTGGCATAACAACAGAAAACAAACATATAGGTCAATGGAACAGAATAAGAACCCAGAAATAAATCTATGTGTTTACAGCCAACTGATTTTCAACACAGGTGCCAAGAACACTCACTGGGGAAGGGAGAGTTTCTTCAATAAATGGTGTTAGGAAAACTAGATATCCACATGCAGAATAAATGAAACTAGACACTTATCTCTCACCATATAAAAAATTAAAATAAATTAAAGACTTACATGTAAGACCCAAAATGATGAAACTACTAGAAGAAAACATAAAGGAAATGCTTCCAGACATTGGTCTGGGCAAAGTTTTTATGGAGAAGATCTCAAAAGCATAAGCAACAAGCAAAAATAGACAAATGATATTACATCAAACTAAAAAGCCCCTGCACAGCAAAGGAAACAATTAACAGCGTGAAGAGACAACTTGAAGAATTGTAGAAAACATTTTCAAACTATTATCTGACAAGATATCTAGAATACACAAGGAACTCAAACAACTGAACAGCAAAATAATAATTATTATTATTTGATTTTTAAATGGGCAAATGAGCTGAATAGACATCTCTCAAAAGACAGAATACAAATGGTCAACAGGTATATTTTTTAAATGCTCAGCATCTGCCGGGGGCGGTGGCTCACGCCTGTAATCCCAGCACTTTGGGAGGCCGAGGCGGGCGGATCACGAGGTCAGGAGATCGAGACCATCCCGGCTAACACAGTGAAACCCTGCCTCTACTAAAAAAACAAAAAATTAGCCGGGCGTGGTGGCGGGCGCCTGTAGTCCCAGCTACTCAGGAGGCTGAGGCAGGAGAATGGTGTGAATCTGGGAGGCGGAGCTTGCAGTGAGCCGAGATTGCGCCACTGCACTCCAGCCCGGGCGACAGAGCGAGACTCCGTCTCAAAATAAATAAATAAATAAATAAAAATAAATGCTCAGCATCACTAATTACCAGAGAAATGCAAATCAAAATCACAATAAGATATCTCACCCCAGTTAGAATGGCTATTATCAAAAAGGTTTTTTAAAAAATGCTGGTGAAGATGCGGAGAAAAGGAACTATTACACACGGTTAGTGGAAATGTAAACTAGGACAGCCATTATGGAAAACAGTATGTAACTTCCTCAAAAAACTACAAATAGAACTACCATGTAATCCAGCAATTCCACTACTGGGTATATCCAAAGAAAAGGAAATCAGTATGTCAAAGAGATTATCTGCACTCCCATGTTTATTGCAGCACCATTCACAATGGCCAAGATATAGAATCTATTTAAGTGTCTACCAACATATGAATGGATAAAGAAAATATGTTACATCTACATAATGGAATACTACTGAGCCGTAAAAAGAATAAAAGCCTGTCTTTCGTGGCAACATGGATGTGCCTGGAGGACATTATGTTAAGTGAAATAAGCCAGACACAGAAATACAAATACTAAATGTTTTCACTCATTTGTAAAATCTAAAAGGGTTGATTTCACAGAGGTAGAGAGCAGAATAGTAGAATAGCAATTCCTAAGGGTAGGGAAGGGTAGGGGCCAGGGGCAGAGTAGGTGGGAATAGCCAAAGGTTGGTTAACAGGTATCAAAGTAGAGCTAGACAGGAGGAATAAGTTCTAACGTTCTAAAGCATTACAGGGTAACTATAATTAACAACAATTTGTTGTCTATTTTCAAATAGCTAGAAAAGCAGATTTTGAATGTTCCTAACACAAAGAAATAATAAATGTTTGAAGTGATGGAATGCTAATTACCATGATTTGATCATCACACATCGTATACATGTATCAAAAATACCACACTGGGCTGAGTGTGGTGACTCATGCCTGTAATCCCAGTACTTTGGGAAGCCGAGGTGGGAGGATCACCCGAGGTCAGGAGTTGGAGACCAGCCTGGCCAACATGGTGAAATCGTGTCTCTACTAAAAAAATAAAAATAAATAAATAAAAATTAGCTGGGCGTGGTGGCACAAGCCTGTAATCCCAGCTACTCAGGAGGCTGGGGCACAAGAATCGCTTGAACCCAGGGGGCAGAGGTTGCAGTGAGCCGAGATGGCACACAGCGAGACTTTGTCTGAAAAAAAAAAATCACACTGTACCCCATAAATATGTACAATTAATTATGTGTCAAGAAAAAAATAATAAAACAATAAACATTTTAAAAGTCAGACAGAAAAAAAAGGAAGATTGCCTTCAAAGTAGTAGCAATAACTTACTTCTCAACAAAAACAATGAAGGCCAGAACAGTGAAAGATATCTGGAAAGTCCTAAGTTAAAAATAATTGCCAACTCATCATTATATATTTTGTAAAAATATCTTTCCAAAATAAATGGAAAATAAAGACATTTCCAGCCAAGCAAAAGTTGAAGCATTTATAACCAGCACACTTATATCAAGAAAAGAAAGAAAGAAAGAAAGATCTACAGGCAGAAGGAAAATAACCAAATTAAGATCATAGATATTCAGAAAAGAATGAAGAGCTAAAGGAATGGTAAAGATGTCTGTAAAACCAAAATGAATATGTTGTCTATATAGAAAATTCCAAAGAATCTACCCAAAAAACTCTTAGAACTAACAAGTGACTTTAGCAAGGTCATAAGATGCAGGTCAAATATACAAAAAAAATCAGTTGTATTTCTATATAGTGGCAATGAACGTTGGAATTCCAAGTTTTGTTAGGTTGATGCAAAAGTAATTGATGTTTTTGCCATGACTTTCAATGGCAAAAACTACAGTCGCTTTTGCACCAATCTAACAAAAGCAATACTGCAGTCAGGCACGGTGACTCATGCCTTCAATCCCAGCACTGAGGGAGGCCAAGGCGGGAGGATCACTTGAATCCAGGAGTTGGAGACTGTAGTGAGCTATGATCACACCACTGCACTCCAGCCCAGGTGACAGAGTGAGACTCTACCTCAAAAAAAAAAAAAAGAAAAAGAAAAAGAGAAAGAAAGAAAAGCAATACCATTTACAACAGCACCCCCAAAATATGTGCAGGATCTGTATGTTGAAAACTACAAAATACTGACAAAAGAAATCAAAGAAGAACTAAATAAATGGAAAGATATGCCATGTTTATGGATTAAAAGAATCAAATATTAAGATGACAATTCCCCCCAAATTGATCTGAAGATTCATTGCAACCCCAATCAAAATCTCCATATACTTTTTATTATCACTAACAACGAATTGATTCTAAAATGTATATGAGAAAGGCACAAGATCTAGAATAGCCAAAACAATTTGAAAATGTAGAAATAACGTTAAAGAACTCAAACCACCCAATTTCAAGACTTACTCTAAAGCTACAGTAATCAAGGCAATGTGGAGCTGGGTGCTGTGCCTTGCACCTGCAATCCCAGCTACTTAAAAGGCTAAGGCAAGAGGATCACTTGAGCTTGAGAGTTCAAGGCTGCAATGAGTGAGCTGATTGTGCCACTACACTCTGGCATGGGCAACAAAGCAAGACCCTGTCTCAAAAAAAAAAAAAAGTATGGTATTGGCATAAAGATAGATATGTAGATCAATGAAACAGAAGAGAGTCTAGAAATAGACCCGGACAAATAGAGTCAGCTGATTTTTGACAAATGTGCAGAGGCAATTCAATGGAGAAAAGATAGTCATTTCAACAAACGGTTCTAGAATAATGAACCTCAACCTATACCTCACACCTTATACAAAAATTAACTCAACACTCCTAGATATATACCCAAGATAATTAAAAGCATATGTGTACTCACAAACATGTACATGAATATTCATAGAATTATTATTCATAATAGCCAAAAAGTGGAAACAACCCAAATGTCCATCAAATGATAAATGGATAAGTAAAATGGGTATATCCATAAAATGAAATATTTTTCAGCCATAAAAAGTCATGAAGTACTGATACATGCTACATAATGGATGAACCTTGAAAATATTATGCTAAGTGAAAGATCTACAGAGACAAAAAGTAGATTAATAGTTGCTTAGGGCTGAGGGGAGGAGAAACAAGGAATCCCAGCAAATAAGCATGGGAATAAAATGCCCTAGAATTAGATAGTGGTGATTGTTGCACAACTTTGTGAATATACTAAAGACCACTGAATTATGTAATTTAAAGGGGTGAATTTTATGGTATGTGAATTATATCTCAATAAAACAAATATATATACAGATATAATTAATTCTAGGTGGATCATAGGCTGGATGCAGTGGCTCACGCCTACAATCCCAAAAATTTAGGAGGTGGAGGTAGGAGAATCACTTGAGGCCAGGAGTTTGAGACCAGCCTGGGCAACAAAGCCAAACCCTGTCTCTAAAAAAATTAAAAATTAGCCAGATGTGGTGGTGTGTGTCTGTAGTCCAGCTACCTTGGGAGGCTGAGGTGGGAGGATCCTTTGAGCCCAGGAGCTTGAGGCTGAAGTAAGCAATGACCACACTTTTGCATTGCAGCCTGGTTGCCTGGGTGATAGAGCGAGACCCTGTCTCAAAAAAAAGAGGATCATACACCTAAATGTACGATGTAAAACTATAGTACTTCTAGAAGAAATACAGGAGAAAATAATCATGACCCTAAGCATGATCCAAAAAAGCGTTATCCATAAAAGAAAAAAATGACAATTTTAACTTTACTACAATTAAAAAATTTTGCTTTGCAAATAATATCGTTAAGAGAATACAAAAGCAAACCATAGATTGCAAGAAAATATTTGCAAATCATATTTCTGACAAAGACTTGCATATAAAATGTATAAAGAATCCTCAAAATTCAACAATAAGAAAACAAGCAACCCATTTTTTATTTTTTGAGATGGAGTTTCGCTCTTTTTTGTGCAGGCTAGAGTGCAATGGTGCAATCTTGAAGGCTGAGGCAAGTTTAAGCAATTCTCCTGCCTCAGCCTCCCAAGTAGCTGGGATTACAGGTGCACACCACCACGCCCGGCTAATTTTTTGTATTTTTATTAGAGACAGGGTTTCACCATGTTGGCCAGGCTGGTCTCGAACTCCTGACCTCAGGTGATCTGTCCGCCTTGGCCTCCCAAAGTGCTGGGATTACAGGCATGAGCCACCGTGCCTGGCCGCAACCCAATTTTTTAAATGGCAAAAGTTCTGAACACACACTTCACCAAAGAAAATATATGGAGGGCTAATAAGCACATGAAAAGGTGCTCAACACAATTAGTCATTAGGGACATGCAAATTAAAACCACCATGAGATACTAAAACAAACAAACAAAACCTGACAATATCAAGTACTACCAAAGTGTGGAGCAATTGGAAACCTCAAATATTGCTGGTGGAAATGCAAAGTGGTACAGCCACTTTGGAAAACAATTTGGCAGTTTCTTAAAAATTAAACATACACATACAATACAAACTAACAATTCCACTCCTATGTACTTGGCCAAGAGAAATGAAAACCTATGTTTATAAAAATAAATAATTTTAAAGAGCTTTATTTATAAATACCAAAATCTGGGAGTAACCCAGAGGTCTTTCAGCTGGCAAATGGATAAACATTGTATAGTGCAACCATACAATTCAACACTGCTCAGCAATAAAAGGAACAAACTATCGATTCATACAACATGTATGATGAATCTTAAATGCATTTTGCTATGTGAAAGAAGTCAGAGCCAGAAAGCTACGCAGGAAAACAGATACATTCAGGGGTTAGAATTGGAGAGAGGTTGATTGCAAGGGGAAAACATGGAACAAGGGAATTTTGGAGTAATGGATTGTTCTAAATCAAGACTGGTGGTGGAGGTACAACTCTGTGAATTTCACAAACCTGTAGAAGAGTACACAACAAAGAATAAAATTTACTGTATGTAAATTTTTAAAAATCAACCAGGATGTGGGGAAAACTCAAAATGAAATACAAATTATAACAAAAAAAAATTACATATTGGTTGGTTGGTTGGTTAGTTGGTTTTGAGACAGGGTCTCACTCTGCTGCCCAGGTTAGAGTGCAGTGGCCTGATCACAGCTCACTTCAGCCTCAAATGCCTGGGCTCAAGCAATCCTCCTGCCTCAGCCTCCAGAGTAGATGAGACTACAGGTATGCACCACCATGCTCAGCTAATTTTTTTATTTTTAATTTCTTTTTTGTAGAGATGGGGTCTCACCATGTTGCGCAGGCTGGTCTCCAACTCCTGGCCTCAAGTGAGCCTACCAACTCAGCCTCCCAAAGTGCTGGTATTATAAGCATGAGTGACAGTGCCTGGCCAAAAAATAAACATTGTTTCCATAGAAAAATTGTATCATGTGTGGTTTAAAATATATGTAGAACTAATATACATGAAAACAATAAACATGAAACTAATATACATGAAAGCATAAAAAATTGAGAGTGGGCCGGGCGTGGTGGCTCATATCTGTAATCCCAGCACTTTGGGAGGCTGAGGCAGGCGGATCACGAGGTCAGGAGATAGAGACCATCCTGGCCAACATGGTGAAACCCTGTCTCTACTGAAATACAAAAAATTAGCCGGGTATGGTGGTGCACACCTGTAGACCCAGCTACTCAGGAGGATGAGGCAGGGGAATCACTTGAACCCAGGAGGCGGAGTTTGCAGTGAACCAAAATTGACCACTGCACTCCAGCCTGGTGACAGAGCAAGACTCTGTCTCAAAAAAAAAAAAAAAAAAAAAAAATTGGTGGTGGTAAATAAAGCTAAAGTATTCCAAAAGTATTCCAAGGTGCTTGCATAGAATGAGAAGTGGTAAAAGAAAGTACTATTTTGTATTGGGCTTTAATAAATCAAAGATGTATATTGAGTGGTCCATGGCAACTACTGAAATAATTCTAAGAGAATGTATATTAAGATACTAGAAGAACAATAAGAAAAATACTTGTTATTAGTTATACAAATTTTCATAGCCTCCTTAAATTCCTCCCTGAAAATAGGCTTTTCTTTTCTGCCAGATGACCATGCTTCAAATTTTCCAAACTTTTACTCTCTGCTCCCCTTTTAAATATGCTTTAGTTTTAGGTCATTTCTTTGCTCATGCATATGAGCTTAGGTTGTTAGAAGCAGCAGGTCAAATCTTATATGCTATACTGCTTAGACATTTCTTCCACCAGCTACACTAAATCATCACTCCCAAGTTCAAAGTTCCAAAGATCTTTGGAGGCAGGGGCACAATGCCTCCAAGTTCTTTGCTAACCCATAACAAAAGCAACTTTTGTTCCACTTCCCAATAAGTTCCTTATTTCCAAATGAGACCTCCTCAGCCTGGACTTCATTGTCTATAGCACTAACAACACTCTGCTCATAACCATTCAACAAGTCTCTAGGAAGTTCCAAATTTTCCCTAATGTTCCTTTTCTCCTTCTGAGACTTCCAAACTGTTCCTGCCTCTGCCGTTAACCAGTTCCAAAGCTGTTTCCACATTTTCAGGTATCTTTATAGCAATATCCCCCTTCTGTTACCAATTTTCTGTATTAGTCCATTCTCACATTGCTACAAGAAAATACCTGAGACTGGGTGTTTGATGAAGAAAAGGTTTAACTGGTTCATGGTCCTGCAGGCTGTACAGAAAGCATAATTCTGGCATCTACTCAGCTTCTGGGGAGACCTCAGGAAACTTACAATCAAAGCAGAAGGTGAAGGGGAAACAGGCTCCTTTTACATTGCCAGAGCAGGAGGAAGAAAGAGACAGGAGAGGTGCTACACACTTTGAAACAACCAGATCTCATGAACTCTATCACAAGAATGGCACTAGGGGGATGGTGCTAAACCATTCATGAGAAACTGCCCCCATCATCCAATTGCCTCCCACCAGGCCCCACCTCCTGCACTGGGGGTTACAATTTGACATGACATTTGGGATCCAAACCATGTCAGTACCCTTTATCTAACTTCCCCAAATGGTAACATCTTGCAAAACTATACCATGAATGAGTGTGAAATTTTATCAAAAGCTTTTTCTTCATCAAATTCCTGTCACCAAGAATTATAAGATTATGATTTTCTTCTTTATCTTGTTAATATGGTAGATTACATTGATTAATTGACTTTCAAATATTAAAACAACTTTGCATCCCTGAGGAAAAAACCTATGTTATTGTGGTATATAATTATTTTTCTATATTGCTGTATTCTTTTTCTTATCTTTAATTTTTTTTAGACATGGGGTCTTGCTATGTTGACCAGGCTGGTCTCAAACTCCTGGCCTCAATTGATCCTCCCATCTTGGCCTCCCAAAGTGCTAGGATTACAGGCATAAGCCACTATGCCCAGCCTATATATTGCTGTAATCTATTTGCTAATTTTTATTTTTATTTTATTATTTATTTTTTGAGACAGTGTGTCACTCTGTTGCCCATGCTGGAGTGCAGTGGTGCGATCTCGGCTCACTGCAAACTTCGCCTCCTGGGTTCAAGTGATTCTCCTGTCTCAGCCACCTAACTAGCTGGAATTACAGACATAATCCACCACACCAGCTAATTTATATTTTTAATAGAGACAGGGTTTCACTGTGTTGGCCAGGCTGGTCTCAAACTCCTGACCTCAGGTGATCTGCTTACCTCAGCCTCCCAAAGTGCTGGGATTACAGGTGTGAGCCACCGTGCCCAGCCGCTATTTGCTAATTTTTAAAAGTTTATTTGCATTGATATTTATGAGGAATATTGGTCTATAGTTTTCTTTCTTTGTACTGTCTTTATCTAGTTTTAGTAACAGGATAATACCAGCCTCATGAAATCAATTGAAAAATTTTCCCTCCTCCTCTATTTTTCTGGAAGAGATTGTTTAGAATTAATGTTAAAGTTTTGTGGAATTCTCCAGTGAAACCATCTGAACCTGGAAATTTCTTATTTGGGATTTTAAAAAATTATAAATTCAACCATATCAATAGTTACAAGACTTCAAATTAATTCCTTCATAATTGGGTGAGTTATGGTCATTGTTTTCCTCGAAACTGGTTCATTTCATCTAAGTTACACCTGCTCTCTTGTGATTAATGTATGCATGATACATCATTTTCTAGCCTCTTACTGTAAACTTGACTATATCATTATACTTGAAAGGAGTTTTTGTATATAGCACATAGTTGCCTAATATTTTAAAATCTGTTTAGCCAGTCTCTGTCTTTTAATTATATCTAGACCATTTATATATAATGTAATTATTGATATGTTTAGGACTTAAGTCTGCCACTTTATTTTTCATTTGTTCTTTCTATTTTTTATCTCTTTTCTCTGTCTTGCCTTCCTGCAGTTACTTGACTTTTTAAAAAGAAGTTCCTTTTTAACTTAACTGTAGGGTGTTTGAGAGTAACTCTTTGTATAGCTTTTTTAGTGGCTGCTCTAGGTATTACCTTATATATACATAACTTGCTACAGTCTGCTTATGTTGTCATTGTACCAGTTCAAGTGAAGTATAGAGACTTACCTCCCTTTATGTTCCTTTTCTCTCCCCTGTTTACAACAAAATTGTTTTAAATAATTCCTTTATATACATCAGAACCACTAAGATGGTGTTATAATTTTTACTTTAATCATCAAACATTATTTTGAAAATTTGGCCTGGCACAGTGGCTCATGCCCGTAATCCCAGCACTTTGGGAGGGATTGCTTGATTCTAGGAGTTTGAGACCAGCCAGGGAAACATGGCAAAACCCTGTCTCTACAAAAAATAAAAAAATAAAAATTAGTCAGGCATGGCACTGCACACCTGTAGTCCCAGCTACTCAGGAAGGTGAGGTGGGAGGATTGATTGACCTCAGGAGGTTGAGGCTGCAGTAAGCCGTGATTGCATCACTGCACTCCAACCTGGGCAACAGAGCAAGATCCTGTCTTGAAAAAGAAATAAGAAAGAGAGCGAGAGAGAGAGGGAAAGAAGGAAAGAAGAAAGGGAGGAAGGAAGGAAGGGAAGATTTTGAAAAGAGGAGGAAAGCCTATTATATTTTTACAGATTTTTGCTTACTGTGTTATTTCTTCCTTCCCAATGTTCCAATTTTCTTTAGTTTATTATTTCCTTTCTGTTTAAAGAACTTCCTTTAGCTATTTTTTTAGAATAGTTCTGCTAGTGACAAATTATCTTACTTTTTTTTTTTTTGAGACAGGATCTTGCTGTGTCACTCAGGCTGGAGTGCAGTGGCACAATAACAACTCACTGCAGCCTCCAACTCCTAGGCTCAATCGACCCTCCTGCCTCAGCCTCCTGAGTAGCTGGGACTACAGGCATGCACCACCATACCCAGCTAATTTTTCTATTTTTTGTAGAGACAGGGTCTCACTATGTTGCCCAGGCTGGCATCAAACTCTTGGGCTCATGTGATCCCTGCCTCAGCTGCCCAAAGTGCTGGGATTACAGGTGTGAGCCACCATGCCTGGCCTCTTACTTTTCCATCATCAGCAATTGTCTTGACTTTTTCCTTCATTCCAGAATATTTTTGCTGAGAATAGCATTCTGAGTTGGCAGTTTTTTACTTGCAGCTCTTAGAAATATTATGCTACTCCTTTTTGGCCACTGTGGTTTTCTTTTTTTCTTTCTTAGCTTTATGGGGTATAACTGACAAATAAAAATTATTTAAGGCATACAACATGATGTTTTGATACATGTACACATTGTGAAATTATTACCACAATCTCACTAAGTAATATATCTATCACCTCACATAGTTAACTTTCCATGTGTGTAGTAGGAATACTTACAATCTACTCGCTCAACAAATTTCAAGTATAAAAGATTATGTATGTATATATGTATGTATTTGTTGAGACAGAGTCTCACTCTGTTGCCCAGGTTGGAGTGTAGTGGCGCGATCTCGGCTCACTGCAACCTCCACTTCTTGGGTTCAAGCGATTCTCCTGCCTCAGCCTCCCGAGTAGCTGGGATTACAGGTGCCTGCCATCATGGGGTTGGTCAGGCTGGTCTCAAACTCCTGACCTCAAGTGATCTGCTCACCTCGACCTCCCGAAGTGCTGGGATTACAGGTATGAGCCACCACACCTGGCCACAAGACATTATTTAATAACCATGATATGTGTTAGGTCTCCAGAACTTATTTGCTATGATCTGAACCTCTGTCATCTCCAAAACTTATGTTGAAATTTAATTTCGATTGTAACCATATTAAGAAGTGGGGGCCGGGCATGGTGGCTCATGCCTGTTATCCCAGCACTTTGGGAGGCTGAGACAGGTGGATCACGGGGTCAAGAGATCGAGACCACCCTGGCTAACACGGTGAAACCCCGTCTCTTCTAAAAATACAAAAAAAAAAAATTAGCCAGGTGTGGTGGTGGGCACCTGTAGTCCCAGCTACTCGGGAGGCTGAGGCAGGAGAATGGCGTGAACCCGAGAGGTGGAGCTTGCAGTGAGCTGAGATAGTGCCACTGCACTCCAGCCTGGGCGAAAGAGCGAGACTGTGTCTCAAAAAAAAAAAAAAAAAAGACGTGGGATGTGTGGGATGTTGGGCCAGGTGTGGTGGCTCACACCTAGAATCCCAGCACTTTGGGAGGCCAAGGTGGATGGATCATTTGAGCTCATGAGTTCGAGACCAGCCTGGCCAGCATGGCAAAGCCCTGTCTCTACAAAAAATACAAAAGTTAGCCAGGAGTGGTGGTGTGCACCTGTAGTCCCAGCTACTAGGGAGGCCGAGGTGGGAGGATGGCTTGATCCCTGGAGTTTGAGGCTGCAGTGAGCTATGACTGTGCTGCAGTAATCCTGCCTGGGTGACAGAGCAAGACCCTGTCTCAAAAAAATAAAAATACAATGTTTTAAAACTTCCCTCTAAGAACTGCTTTTGCTTCATCTCATAAGTTTTGGCACGTTGTGTTTCCACTTTCATTTGTCTCAAGATATTTTAAATTTCCCTTTGATTTCTTCTTTGACCCACTGGTTGTTGAAGAATGTGTTGTTTAATTTTTCAGTTTTCTTCCTGTTATTACTATTTTCATATCACTGTGGTCATAAAAAATGCTTTATATGATTCTTATCTTCTTAAATTTGTTAAGATTTGTTTTGTGAGACCAGGTATGGTAGCACATGCCTGTAATCTAGCACTTTGGGAGGCTGAGGCAGGAGGACTGTTTGAGCCCATGTGTTCAAAACCAGTCTGAGTAACATAGAGAGACCTTGTCTCTACAAAAAAATTAAAATAATGTTGGCCAGGCACAGTGGCATGTGCCTGTAGTCTTAGCCACTCAAAAGGCTGAGGTGGGGAGATTACTTGAGCCCAGAAGGTTGAGGCTGCAGTGAACTATGATCGTGCCACTGCACTCCAGCCTGGGTGACAGAGTGAGACTGTCTCAAAAAAGAAAAAGAAAAAAAAAGGAAAAGAAAAGAAAAGGCTTGTTTGTTGCCTAACATATCATCTATCCTGGAGAATGCTCCATGTGCACTTGAGAAGAATGTGTATGCTGCTACTGTTGGATGGAAGGTTCTGAATATGTCTATGAGGTTGATCTGGTCTAAAGCGTGGTTCAAGTCCAATGTTTCCGTATTGATTTTCTGTCTGGATATTCTATCCATTGTTGAAAGTGGGGTATTGAAGTCCACTATTAATATTGTGTTGCTGTCTGTTTCCCCCTTTAGCTCTGTTAATATTTGCTTATATATTTAGGTACTCCATGTTGGCTGCATATATATTTATAACCATTATATCTATCTTCATCATAAGTTGACCCATTTATCATTATATAATGACCTTTGCCTCTTGATACAGCTTTTGATATAAAGTCTATTTATGTCTACCCCACTCTCTTTTGGTTTCTATTTACATGGAATATCTTTTTCATCCCTTCACTTTCAATCTGTGTGTGTCCTCAAAGGTGAAGTGAATTCCTTGTAGGCTGCCTAGAGTTGAGTTATCTTTCTTTATTCGTTCGGTTCCTCTATGTCTTTTGATTGGAGAATTTAATTCACTTGCATTTAAAATAATTATTGATAGATAAGTGACTATAGCTATGTTATTAATTGTTTTCTGGCTATTTTGTAGATTCTTTGTTCTTTTCTTGCTCTTTTGTTGTCTTCCTTGGTGATTTGATAATTTTCTGTAGTGTTATGCTTTGATTCCTTTCTTCATTGTTTGTGTATCTACTATAGGTTTTTGCTTTTTGGCTGCTATAAGACTTACATAAAATCTTATAGCTATTACAGTTTATGTTAACATGATAATACCACCATTTCAATCACATATAGAAACTCCACACTTTACTTCCAACCCCCATATTTTAAGTTCCTCATGTCACAATTTACATCTTTTTATATTCTGTATTCATTAACAAAATATTAAAGCTATAGCTTGTTTTCGTTTTTGTTTTGAGACAGGGTCTCACTCTATCACTCAGGCTGCGATTCAGTGGCATTCTCACAGCTCACTGCAGCCTTGACCTCTGGGCTCAAGCAACCCTCCCACTTCAGCCTCCTGAGTAGCTGGGACTACAGGTACACCCCACCATGCCTGGCTAATTTTTAAATTTTTTGTAGAGACAGGGTCTTGCTATGTTGCCCAGGCTGGTCTCAAATTCTTGGCCTCAAGCAATCCTCTTGCCTTGACTTCTCAAAGTGCTGGGATTATAAGCATGAGCTACCATGCCCAGCTATAGTTATTTTTAATATTTTTGTCTTTTGACCTTTATACTAGAGTTATAAGTAATTTATACACCATCATTACAATATTAGAGTAATCTGAATTAACTATATACTTAATTATACCAGTGAGTTTTATACTTTCATGTTTTCATGTTATTAATATGCATCTTTTCATTTAGCTTGAAGAACTCCCTTTAGCACCTGTAAGGCAGGTCTGGTAGTAATAAACTCCCTCAGCTTTTGCTTGAAAAAGTCTTTATGTCTCCTTCATTTCTGAAGTATAGTTTTACCAGATAAAGTATTCTTGGTTGGCAATTTTTAATATATTATTCCACTCTCGCCTGGCCTGCCAGGTTTCTCTTGAGAAATCTGCTGATAGATGCTCATAGATAACTACATTGATGTACATATCTCTCCCCAGATTTGCGAAGTTTTCAGCCTTATTTTATTACCTAATCTTTCTTTTTTTTTTTTTTTTTTTTTGAGACGGAGTCTTTCTCTGTCCCCCAAGCTGGAGTGCAGTGGCGTGATCTCGGCTCACTGCAAGCTCCGCCTCCCTGGTTCATGCCATTCTCCTGCCTCAGCCTCCTGAGTAGCTGGGACTACAGGCGCCCACCAACACGCCCGGCTAATTTTTTGTATTTTTAGTAGAGATGGGGTTTCACCGTGTTAGCCAGGATGGTCTCGATCTCCTGACCTTGTGATCCACCCGCCTCGGCCTCCCAAAGTGCTGGGATTACAGGCTTGAGCCACCGCATCCAGCCTATTACCTAATCTTTCTATATCTTTCTCTCTGTGTTCACCTTATAAGACTCCCATAATGTGAATGTTAGTTCTTTTGATGGTGTCCCATAATTTCTATGGATTTCTTCATTCTTTCTCATTGTATTTTCTTTTTTCTCCTCTGACTGGATATTTTCAAATGACCTATCTTCAAGTTCACAGATTTATTTATGCTGCTTGATCAAGTCTGCTGTTGATGCTCTCTATTGCATTTTTTATTTATTGTATTCTTCAGCCTCAGAATTTCTGTTTGGTTTATTTTATGATTTCTACTTTTTATTGAACTTCTAATTTTGTTCTTATATTGTTTTTCTGATTTCACTGAGTTGTCTGTGTTCTCTTGCATCTCACTGAGCTTTCTTAAAACAATTATTTTAAATTATTTGTCTAGCAATTCACAGATCTCCATTTCTCTGAGGTTAGTTACTGGAATATTATTGTGTTCTTTGGCAGTGTTACGTTTCCTTGATTTTTCATGTTCCTTGAAGTCTTGCATTGTTGTGGCATCTTCACATTTGAAGAAGCCTCCACTCTTTACCGGCTGGCTTTGGGAAAGAAATGACTTCACTCATGTGTTTCCTCCACATCTCTTGTTCCCTCTTAGGAGTGGCAAGATTCTTAAGATTGCATGCTTTCTCTATATTTTGCAAAGCTATCCAAGACTCTGAGGGTCTCTCCTTTGTTTTCCTTAGGTCAGTGCCCTGAAATGCTCAAGTTCATGTCCCTTCTCCCAATCCCACAGATTTGAGCTGGCTGTTTACGTGAGATATTTGCACCTGCTGTCTGCAGGGGCATGCCCAGGAATCCAGGTTGGGGGAAGAGTTGCAGAGCATTTGGGGTGCCCACAAGCCCAGTGGGGACCACAGGCAAGGCATCCCAAGTGGGTTCATGTGGAAGCTTCTTGACAAGGTCCACAGTGTTTAGTAGAGTCCCCAGACTCTCTTTCCTACTCCTAGCCTCTGCCACCCACTTAGCTTTGATGATCACCTCTGTATCCTGGTTGTGCAAAAAAGAAGTGAGCATCATCCTACATGGCTGTGGGAACCAAATGCTCACTCACTACACTCTCACTTTTCCTTACTGACAAAATCACAGGCCTATGGGGGTCTCTCTTGGGACTGAGCTGTGCCACCTTGTGGGAGGGGTGACATGAGTCTAATACAACTGTTCTTCTTACCCTTCTGAATGAGTCTATTCTTGGATTTGTTGCTCAGTGGTGTGCTGGAACTTGTCCATTGGATTTCTGAACTCCCACAAAGGTATTCTCATTGTGGATAGGAGACAAATGCAAAAAGCCCCTATTCTGCTATCTTGCTGACATCGCTCTACCTCCATGGTTTCTAATGAGAAACCAAGTGTATTAGTCTGTTCTCATGCTGTGAATAAAGACATACCCGAGGCTGAGTAATTTATAAAGGAAAGAGGTTTAATGGATTCACAGTTCCATATGGCTGGGGAGGCCTCACAATCATGGCAGAGGGCAAAGGAGGAGTAAAGTCACATCTTACATGGTGTCAGGCAAGAGCATATGTGCAGGGGAACTCTCATTTATAAAACCATCAGATTTCGTGAGACTTATTCACTATCACAAGAACAGTATGGGGAAACTCATTTAATTATCTCCACCTGGCCACACCCTTGACACATGGGTATTACTACAATTCAAGGTGAGATTTGAGTTGGGACACAGAGCCAAACCATATCACCAGCTACTATTCTAATTGTTTTCTCATATAGTTAAGGTGATTTTTTTTTTGATCTGTCTGCTTTCAAGATTTTTTACATTATCTTTAGTCTTCAGTAGTTTAATTATCATGTATCTTAACATGGATTTCTTTGGGTTTACCCTATTTGGATTTCACCCAGCTTCTTGAATTGTAGGTTTATGTCTTTTGACAAATAGTGATGGAAAGGTTTCCACCATTATTTCTTTTCAAACTTTTTTAGCCGCACTCTCTTTCTCCTTTCCTTCCTGGATTCTGGTATCCTGAATGTTAGGTATTTTGTTATATACCTGCATGTCCCTGAAACTGTGCTCATTTTTGATTTTTTTAGTCTATTTTATTTGTGTTGTTCAGATTGGGTAATATCCATATTTCCATATTCTAGTTTGCTGATTCTTTTCTCTCTCTTCCATTCCACTTCCCTCTGATCCCATCCACTTGACTTTTTATTTTAGTCATTGTATTTTTAGTTATAATATTTTCATTTGTTTTTTCCTTTTATATCCTATTTCTTGACTGAGGCTTTCTAGTTTGTCATTTGTTTCAGGAATGTTTGTTTTGTTTTGTTTGAGACAGGCTCTCACTCTGTCACCCAGGCTAGAGTACAGTGGTGTGATCTCAGCTCACTGCAGCCTCCACCTTCTGGGTAGCTGGGAGGCAGAGATGCTAAAATTATCTGACAGATTTGAAAGCAGCCATGATAAACATGCTTCCATAAGCAATTACAAATATTCCTGAAAGAGGCTGGGTGTGGTGTAATCCCAGCTGTTTGGGAGGCTCAGGCAGGCAGACCACTTGAGGCCAGAAGTTTGAGAACAGCCTGGCCAATATGGCGAAACCCCATCTCTACTAAAAATACAAAAAAAAAAAAAAAAATTAGCTGGGCGTGGTGGTGCACACCTGTAGTCCCAGCTACTTGGGAGGCTGAAGCCTCTCCCTCCATGGTTTCTGATGAGAAACCAACTGTATTAATCTGTTCTCACACTGCTAATAAAGACAAACCTGAGACTGGGTAATTTATAAAGGAAAGAGGTTTCTAAAGGAGGCCTCAGCCTCCCAAGTAGCTGGGAGGCGTGCACCACCACATCCAGCTATTTTTTTTTTTTTTTTTTTTTTTGTATTTTTAGTAGAGATGGGGTTTTGGCATATGGGCCAGGCTGTTCTCAAACTCCTGGCTGGCCTCAAGTGGTCCACCTGCCTCAGCCTCTCAAACAGCTGGGATTATACAGCACCCAGCCTGTTTCAGGAATGTTTGTAATTGCTTATGGAAGCATGTTTATCATGGCTGCTTTCAAATCTGTCAGATAATTTTAGTATCTCTGCCTCTTGGTGTGGATATTTATTGATTGTTGCAATGGTTAATATTGAGTGTCAATTTGATTGGATTGAAGGATGCAAAGTATTGTTCCCGGGTGTGTCTGTGAGGGTGTTGCCAAAGGAGATTAACATTTGAGTCAGTGGACTGGGAAAGGCAGACCCACCCCCAATCTGGGTGGGCACAATCTAATCAGCTGCCAGCATGGCTAGAATAAAAGCAGGCAGAAGAACATGGAAAGACTAGACTGGTTTAGTCTTCCAGCCTACATCTTTCTCCCATGCTGGATGCTTCCTGCCCTCGAACATCAGACTCCAAGTTCTTCAGCTTTGGGACTTGGAGTGGCTTCCTTGCTCCTTGGCTTGCAGATGGCCTATTGTGGGATCTTACCTTCTGATTGTGTGAGTCAATGCTCCTTAATAAACTCTCCTTTATATATACATCTATCCTATTAGTTCTGTCCCTCTAGAGAACCCTGACTAGAACAATTGTCTTTTTAAATTCAGTTTGACATCTTCCTAGTTTTTGAGAAGACTTTTTGGTTTTTTATTAAAACCTGAACATTTCATATTATGTTATGAGACCATGGGACTTTTCTAAACCTTCTGTTTTAACAGACTTTTTCTGACACTGCTCTGGTTGGGAGAGGGAGGAACACCACATCATTATTGCTGGGTGCAGGTAGTAGTCTAGTTTCTCCACTCAGACTCCATTGATACCTGAAGATGAGAGCTCCTCATTATTTACAGGAAGGGGCGGGACTTCCAGCTTCTCACATGGTCTGCACTAGACTGCAGGAAGATACTGCATTACCAGCTGATGAAAATGAAAGTCCTTGCTCCTTACTTAGCATTTTCTGATATCATTCTGGTAGGGTTTTGGAGTACTTTATTACAGACTTCCAAGGATTAAATATAAGCTCCTCACTTAGCCTTTGCTACTGGGAGTGGAGCCCTATGTTTTCTGTGGTGTTTAGCTAGAGTAGAATGATTATTGTCTGAAAGTTTCCTATCTTGCTAGGCTACCCTTTTCCTGATCCTTTGACTGGAAAGAGCAGCCTTTTTTGAGGTTTTATTTTGTTTTGTTTTTAGTCTATGCTCTTTGGCATTTCTGAGTTGCCAGCTTCTTTAGCTCCCAGCCTGGGATATATGAGACAAACGTAGAGAGCTCACCAGGTCATTTCTCAGGTCCCAAACGTCCCTTGAGTCCATTGAGTGTCTTTCTTCTTTTATCCACCCTTCAGAGTTTTCTAATATTTGTTTACATATAATGACCATGGTTTCTAACTATACTTAGAGAAAAGTAAGCCTACTTCATATTCCTCTAAGTGGAAGTTCTAGAATATAGATCTAAAGTACAAAATGCTCTTGATCTAATGGACATATTTTAGAGCACTGTATTCATAAATTTCAGAATTCATTTTCTTTTCAAGATGGACTATAAGACAACTCCCAAGAAATTTTAAAGTATAAAAATCATATGGAATGTGTCCTTTGACCATGATGGAATTAAGCTAAAAATCAATAACAAAAAGATAACCAGTACCTTACCTAACACTATATACAAAAGTTAACTCAAAATGAATTAAAGACCTAGACAAAAGTTAAAACTATAAAACTCTTAGAGGAAAAGATAGAACAAAAGCTTCATGACATTATATTTGGCAATTAGTTATTAGATATGACACCAAAGACATAGGCAACAAAATAAAAAATATAGTCATCTCTCAGAGATAATGTGAGTTCAGCGCCAGACCACCATGATAGAGCAAACGTCACAATAAAGCAAGTCACATGAATTTTCTGTTTCCCAGACATATAAAAGTTATGTTCAAATTATACCGTAGTCTATTAAGTGTGCAATAGCATTATGTCTTAAAAACAGTGTACATACCTTAACTTAAAAACACTTTATTGCTAAAAAATGTTAATGATCTTCTGAGCCTTCAATGAATCATCATCTTTTTGTTGGTGGAGGGTCTTGCCTCGATGTTGATGGCTGGTGACTGATCAAGGTAGTGGTTGTTGAAGGATGCAGTGGCTGTGGCAATTTCTTAAAATAAGATAATAATGAAGTTTGCTGCATCAATTGACTCTTCCATTCATGAAAGATTTATCTGTAGCATGTAATGCTGTTTGATAGCATTTCACCCACAGTAAAACTTCTTACAGAGCTAGAGTCAATTCTCTCTAAACCTGCTCCTGCTTTATCAACTAAGTTTACGAAATATTCTGAAGCTTTGTTGTCATTTCAACAATGTTCACAGCATCTTCACTGAGAGTAGTTTCCATCTCAAGAAACCACTTTCTTTGCTCATCCATAAGAAGCAACTACTCAGCCAGGCACCGTGGCTCATGCCTGTAATCCCAAGACTGAGAGGCTGAGGCAGGCGGATCATTTGAACTCAGGAGTTCGAGACCAGCCTGGGCAACATGGTGAAACAGCATCTCTACCAAAAATGCAAAAAATTAGCCAGGTGTGGTGGCATGCACCTGTGGTCCCAGCTACTCAAGAGGCTGAGGTGGGAGGATCACTTGAGCCCAGGAGGCAGAGGTTGCAGTAAGCCAAGATCACACCACTGCACTCTGGCCTGGGTGACAGAGTGAGACCCCCATCTCACAAAAAGAAAGAAAGAAAGAAAGAAGCAACTACTCATCCTATCTGTTCAAGTTTTATGATGAGATTGCAGCAATTCAGTCATACGTTCGGGCTCCACTTCTAATTCTAGTTCTCTTGCTATTTCTACCACATCTGCAGTTACTTCCTCCACTGATGTCTTGACACCCTCAAAGTCATTTATGAGATCAGATGAGGGTTGAAATCAACTTCTTCCAAACTCCTATTAATGCTGATATTTTTACCTCCTCCTATGAATCACAAATGCTCTTAATGGCATCTAGAATGATGAATCCTTGACAGAAGATTTTCACTTACTTTGCCCAGATCCATCAGAAAAATCACTATCTCTGGCAGCTATAGCGTCTCAAAATGTATTTCTTGACTATTAAGACTTGCAAGTTGAAATTGCTCCTTAATTCATTGGCCAAAGAATGGTTGTTGTGTTAGCAGGCATGGAAACATTAGTCTCTTTGTACATCTCCATCAGAGTTCTTGAGTAACTAGATGCATTGTTAATGGACAGTGATTTTTAAAAGAAATCTTTTTTTCTGAGCAGTAGGTCTCAATAGTGGGCTTAAATTATTCAGTAAACTATGCTGTAAACAGATGTGTTGTCTTGCAACTTTTCCATGTAATGAAAATAAAGGCAAAAAAAAAAAGATGTGCTGTGACCCAGGATTTGTTTTTCCATTTAAAGAGCACAGGCAGAGTAGATTTAACATAAATCATTTTTTTCCTTGCCTCTCTTCAGCATAGCATAATTCCTTTGTTTAAAGACAGGGTCTTGCTATGTTGCACACACTGGAGTGAAGTGGCATTATCATAGTTCACTGCAGCCCCTTAACTCCTAGGCTCAAGTGATCCTCCTGCCTCAGCCTCCCAAGTAGCTGGGACTACAGGCATGTGCCACCATATCTCGCTATTTTTTTTTATTTTTTGTAGAGATGGGGTCTTGCTATGTTGCCCAGGCTGGTCTTGAACTCCTGACCTCAAGTGATCCTCCCGCCTCAGCCTCCCAAAGTGCTGGGATTATAGGCATGATCCCACCATGCCTGGCCTGGCATAATTCTTAAGGGCTCTAGGATTTTCAGAAAGGTAAATGAACATTGGCTTCAACTTAAAGTCACCAGCTGCATTAGTCCCTAATGAGAGAGTCAGCCTGCCTTTCCTTTGAAGCTTTGAAGCCAGACGTTGACTTCTCTGTCTATGAAAGTCCTAAATGGCATCTTTTTCCATTAGAAGGCTGTTTCATCTATGTTGAAAATCTGTTGTTTAGTGTAGCCACTTTCACCAATTGTCTTAGCTTGATCTTCTGAGTAACTTGCTACAATTTCTTGATCAGGACTTGCTGCTTCACCTTGCACTTCTATGTTTTGGAGATGATGGCTTCTTTCCTTAAACCTCATGAGCCAGACTCTCCTGGCTTCCAACTTTTCTTCTGCAGCTTCCTTACCTCTTTCAACCTCCATAGAATGAAGGGAGTTAGAGCCTTTCTCTGGATTAGGCTTTGGCTTCAGGGAATGTCATGGCTTCTTTGATCTTCTACCCAGACTAGTAAACTTTCTTCATATCAGCAATAAGGCTGTTTCACTTTCTTATAATTCATATGTTCACTGGAGTAGCACTTTTAATTTCCTTCAGGAACTTTTCTTTTGTATTTACAATGTGGCTAACTATCTGGTGCAAGAGGCCTAGCTTTCAGCCTATCTTGGCTTTTGATGTGGCTTCCTCACTAAGCTAAATCATTTCTAGCTTTTGATTTAAATGGAGAAGTGTGCGGCTCTTTCTTTCACTTGGACACTTTGAAGCCAGTGAAATTTCAGGCCTAATATTGAAATTAGCCTAATTTGAATTGGCCTAATATTGAAATTGGCCTAATTTCAATATTGTTGTGTCACAGGGAATAGGGAAATCCAAGGACAGGGAAAGAGACAGGAGAATGGCCAGTTGGTGGGGCAGTCAGAATGCACACAACATTCATCGATTAAGTTCACCATCTTACAAGTGCGTGGTTCACGGTGCCTAAAACAATTACAATAATAACACCTAAGATCATTGATCACAGATCACCATAACAGATACAATAAGAATGAAGAAGTTTGAAATACTGTAAGAATTACCAAATTGTGACACAGAGACACGAAGTGAGCACATGAACACATGCCGTTGGAAACGTGGTTCTGATAGGCTTGCTTGATGCAGGGTTGCCAAAAATTTTCAATTTGTAAAAAACACAACACATTCAAAACACAATAAAACAAAGCGCAATAAAATGAGGTATGCCTATACACAAATTCAACATCATGAAAATTAAAAACTTTTATGCATCAGACAGCATCATCAACAAAGTAAAAAGGTAGCCTATGGAATGGGGAAAATATTTACAAGTCATGTATCATATTAGAGATTTATATCCAGAATATGTAGAGAACTACTAAACTCAACAACAAAAATATCAGACAAACCAATTCAAAAATGAACAGAGGACTTGAATAGACATTTTTCCAAAAAAGAAGATATATAAATAGTCAATAAGTATATGAAATGACACTCAACACCACTAATCATTAGGGAAACGCAGATCAAAACCACAATGAGATACTACCCTCACACCCATTAGGGTGGCTGCTATTTTTTAAAACCCAGAAAATTAAAAATTTTTGGCAAGGATGTGGAGAAATTGAAACCCTTGTGCACTGTTGGTGAAAAGTAAAATGGTAGGGCCACTATGGAAAACATTAAGGCAGTTTCTCAAAAAATTAAAAATAGAACTACCACATGACCTAGCAATTCTTCTGCATATATGCACCAAAGAATTAGAAGGAGGATCTTGAAGAGATATCTGTACACCCATATTAATAGCAACATTATTCACAACAGCTAAAACATGGAAGCAATCCAACTGTCCACTTATCCATTTATGATGAATAAATGAATAAACAACATGTGGTATATCCATACAGTGGAATATTATTCAGCCTTAAAAAGGAAGACAATTCTGACACATGCTACAACATGGATGAACTTTGAATATGTTATGCTAACAGAAATAAACCATGAATAGACACAAAAAGTCACAAAATGATAAATAATGTATGATTCCCCCTCTATGAAGTACCTAGAGTAGTCAGATTCATAGAGACAGAGAGGAGAAAGGTGGTTGTCAACAGCTGGGGAGACTGGAAAGTTACTGTTTAAAGCTTATAGTTTCAGATTTGTAAGCTTAAAAGAACTTTGAAGATGGATGGAAGTAATGGCTGCATAACAATATGAATACTTAACACTACTTAACTGTATAGTACTTAAAATGGTTAAGATGGTAAATTTAATGTTATTTATATTTTACCGAAATAAAAAAACCTGTATTAATAAAAGATAGTTAATCCTCAAATATCTAGAAATTAATTATATACTTTAAAATAAAAGTAGAAAACACAATGTGATCACGTGATCTCTACCAGTATGTTACACTTCTTATTTGACAACATGTATAAAGACATTTTTTAGTGAAATGGTGCTTTATACAGTAAAGGCCTTCTTATTCCATACAACTTGGATTTGAATTTGGTTGATTTATCAAAAAAGTCTGTTAATTTGTTACAGAATAGGGAAGGAGCCTTTTTGGTTTTACATGAATAGTCTCTGAAAAAATAAATAGGAAACTGACATCATTCGCTACCTTTAGGGAAAGGAATGAGGAAGATGCTTACTCAGAATGATAAAATTTATAACAATATTTTGATAGTGATAGCAAACGGATAATATTTATGATAATATTTTTAAATATTTAAAGTAAGTTAAAGCAGCGTAATCTTACACATTTTCAGTTAAAGTATACAATTATGCATTCATCTAGCCATCTTTTCATCTAGACCTAAGACCTTTTCTCCCCTCATAGTTCCACTGTTTGGATTTCTACATAGCTTTTCCTACAGAAAAACTAAACCTTTAATGAGTCATCTGTGAGTTCTGGTTTTGTATTCTTTAAGGCATAGTAAGAATTTAAAAATAATCTTCATGCAGAATCCTTTACATATGGAAATTCCTTCTGGATATTTGTGATTTTTTTCTCCAATCTTTTCTAGTTTTCATAGCACTCTAAATTCAAAATAGTATTTTTGCTACTTGTCTTTATTGAGACTTTCTAAAACATTGTATCTAGTTAACATAGAAAATATTTATTTCTGGATATAGTTAAATTTTATTATTTACATGATCTTTAAACAAATTATTAAAATGACAAGTACAACTGACATAAGCAGGTTTAGGAACATACACAACTGATTTGTAGTAGCATCCAGCCCAACTGGTGGACATATTGAGAGTAGTAAACCAGTCACAAGTGTTTATTGTACTAAAGGCATCACTCCGTATGTTTTACAGAGAGAATGAAGAAATATTTAAAAGGAGGTCAATTAACAGAGCTTCTACTGTACATTTGGAGATCATGATATTTTCACTAATAACTAAGTTTACTAAATGAGAGTCTCACTGGGCCTGCTTTAATGAATAATGATACACATTAGTAACTAGCAAGATGAATTTGAAGAAAATATTAGAGGCTTTAGACAAAGTAAGGTATTTTAAATAGTTTAAATATATTCTCTGCAATCTTGTTTATGCTGTTCACCTGATAAACAAAGACCAAAAAAAAACAAACCAGTGACCAAAAAGAACAACCAAACCTGTCTGTAAAGATTTAGTCAGGTTGCTTTGGCCAAAAGGCGTGGTGGCTCACGCCTGTAATCCCAGCACTTCAGGAGGCCAAGGCAGGCAGATCACTTGAGACCAGGAGTTCGAGACCAGCCTGGCCAACATGGTGAAACCCCATCTCTACTAAAAATACAAAAATTAGCCAGGTGTGGTGGCACACGCCTGTAATCCCAGCTACTCAGGAGGCTGAGGCAGGAGAATTGGTTGAACCCAGGAGACAGAGGCTGCAGTGAACTGAGATTGTACCACTGCACTCCAGCCTGGGTGACAGAGCAAGACCCTGTCTCAAAACAAAAAAAAAAGATTTAGCCACTGCCATCCAGCATAGTGAAAGGATCCTTGGCCTTCAGTAGGCTATAACCTTGGGAGGGTAAGGGCCAGTTGTGCCTTGCTTACCATAACATTCTCACCCTCTAGCACACTATCTGACACAAGTGGGTGATCAAATACTGCTTAAATGCATTCATGGATAAATGAGTGAATGAATGCTTGAAGAAAAGTGTAGAACCTACATTCAACACTAGAGTGTCTACTCACTCCAGACAGAGACAGGCGTGAATTAAGAAAGAATCAGGAGCAGGGCCAGGACAGGGCAAGAGTGAGGCAAGAGCAGTTCAGCCTGGACAGGCCCACTCTGCTCGCCTTATCCTGGCTTTACATGGTACAATGTGGATCCAACAGCCTTGCTGTCCACTATCCCAATCCTCCCTGAAGCAGACCCTCACTCAATCCTTATTTACATCACTAAGGTTGCCCAGAACCACTTTCCAACTATATGTGGGATCAGTTAGACTGGGGCAGAAACCACAATAAACAAATTGTGACATACACCTGGCCCTGGACTCATGCAGTTGTTTCTCTCACCTGAAGTTCTCCCCTAGCCTTCCCACCTCTTTCAAGGCAGAGCCAAGCAGCCACCTATGAAATGGCTTGGAGGAGGGGCATTGCCCAAGTCTGTTTTGACCAGATTCTTTCTATTGGAAATTTGAACTGAAAATATGGAGGACAAAGGTGTTTAGTAAGTAACAGAACTAGAGGCTCTGAAAATACACCAAGGGCCTTCTGACTTCTCACATAATGGAGTTTGGAGGTCTACAAAACTTCTTCCCAGAAAGCAAGGACGAAGCTGAACAAAATTGTCAAAAACCACTTCAGCACTCTAGTATTCTACCAAAGGGATACAAAAACTGAGAAATATTTTTAATGAAGACTACTAAACTTTAGGTAAGAACAATATGAGTCAATAGCTGCCCACACCCCATGTCCCTAACCCCAGCTCCTTCCAGCACCATGACAACCAGCAGCTTTGCCATTGATAATGGAAAGGACACACTTGGTTTAGAGCACTGTCAGATAAGTGATCTCAATGGCAAGCAAACAGGAAGGACCAGTGGCTCCATCAATCTGAGGTTGCAGTTCCATTTCAGCTAAGCAAAGGACTGATGGACTAGAGGGGATTTATCAGGAAGTTTTAAAAGGTAAAACTTAAGCCACAGGGGATTCCTCACATATCCTGGGTTAGCCAGAGGCTGTGTGTATGTATACTAGACACCAAAGAGGACCAAAGGTACCTACACATCCCTGGCCAACAGAGCCTGTGCGTATGTGCAAAGGAGATGTAAAGAAATATTAAGGGTACCCACATATCTGTAATTAGCATTCTAGAAGAAGAGTAGAGAGAATGAAACAGAAAAAGTATTTGAAGATAAAATGGCCAAAATCTTCCCAAATATAACTTTACACATCTAAGAAACTCAATAAACCCCAAGTAGGATATATAAAAAGAGATCCACACCTAGATCCACAGAGTAAAACTTTTGAAAGCCTAAGACAAAGAAAAACTCTTGAAAGCAGAAATAGAAAAACAAATCACCACGTATGGAAGAACAACAATACAATGCACAGCTAACTTCTCATCAGAAACAATGGAGGCCAGAGACAATGGAATGACATATTTAAAGTGCTACATGAAAAGAAAAATGTTCAACTAAAAATTCCATATACAACTAAAATAATCCTTCAACATGGAAGGGAAATAAAGATGTTCACAGATAAACAAAGACTGAGATTATATGTTGCTAGCATGCCTTACAAGAAATACTAAGTAAAGTCCTTTAGGCTAAACAGAAATGACCCCACATGATAACTCTACAAAAAGAAACAAAGAGTGCCAGAAATGATATATATGTTAGTAAATATAAAAGACTCTTTCTGTATATTTTTTCTCACTTCTTTTCTTAGCTTCTTTTTAAAATGCAAGATTGCAATAAAAAATAATTATAACACTGTATTATTAGGTTTATAACATATTTAGATGTAATATAAATGACAACAGTATAGAGGAGAAGGGAAGAAAAGGAGATGTATTGGAGCAAAGTTTCTATATTTCACCAGAATTAAAGTAGCATTTTTCTGAAATAGATCGTGATAAATTAAATGCAATTGTAATCACTGGAGCAACCACTGAGAAAATAAAATGAAGATAGTTGAAATTGTTACTTTTTAACTAAAAATATGATTATTCAACATAAAATAAGGCAGTAAAAGAGAAACAAAAAAGACATTAAGCAAATACAAAACAAATAGAAATGGCCAGGCATGGTGGCTCACACCTGTAACCCCAGCACTTTGGGAGGCCAAGGTGGGTGGATTGCCTGAGCTCAGGAGTGTGAGACCAACCTGGGTAACATGGTGAAACCCCATCTCTACTAAAATACAAAAAATTAGCTGTGTGTGGTAGCACATGCCTGTAGTCCCAACTACTCAGGAGGCTGAGGCATGAGAATTGCTTCAACCCAGGAGGCAGAGGTCGCAGTGAGCCAAGATCACACCACTGCACTCCATCCTGGGCAACAGAGCAAGGCTCTGTCTCAAAAAAAGAAAAGAAAAGAAAAATGGCAGGTGTTAACCCAGCCACATCATTAATCACATAAAAAGGGAATAGACTAAAATATACATTCAAAAGGCAGAGATTGTCAGACTGGATGAAAAAGCAAGATCCAACCAAATGCTGTCAACAAGACACAAAAATAGGAAGAGATATCCTAAGCAAACAGTAACCATAAGAGAGCTAGAGTGGCTATATTACTATCAGACAAAATAGATTTTAATATAAGAAATGTTATTAGAGAGGCCAGGTGTGGTGGCTCCCACCTTTAATCCCAGCACTTTGGGAGGCCCAGGGGGGTGGATCATGAGGTCAGGAGTTCCAGATCAGCCTGGCCAACATAATGAAGCCCCATCTCTACTAAAAATACAAAAATTAGCAGAGTGTAGTGGCATGCGTCTGTAGTCCCAGCTACTCGGGAGGCTGAGGCAGGAGAATCACTTGAACCCGGGAGGTGGAGGTTGCAGTGAACTGAGACCGCACCATTGCACTCCAGCCTGGGTGACAGAGTGAGACTCTGTCTCAAAAAAAAAAAAAAGAAAGAAAGAAAAGTTATTAGATGTTGCAGGAAGTCAGGGACCCTGAACAGAGGGACCAGCTGAAGCCATGGCAGAAGAACGTGGATTGTGAAGATTTCATGGACATTTATTAGTTCCCCAAATTAATACTTTTATAATTTCTTATGCCTGTCTTTACTGCAATCTCTAAACGTAAATTGTGAAGATTTCATGGACACTTATGCACAAATTGTAATGTGTTTGAAAAAGAAACTGGCACCTTGAAAAAAAAAAATACCACCTTCTTCTTCTTCTTCTTCTTCCTTCTTCTTCTTCCTTCTTCTTGCCAGGCTGGAGTGCAGCGGCATGATCTCGGCTCACTGCAACCTCCCTGCCTCGGGCTCCCCTGATTCTCCTGCCTGGGCCTGCTGAATACCTGGGAGTGCAGGCGCACACCACCACGCCTGGCTGGTTTTTGTATTTTTGGTGGAGATGGGGTTTCGCCGTGTTGGCCAGGCTGGTCTCCAACTCCTGACCTCAAGTGATCTGCCCGCCTCGGCCTCCCGAAGTGCTGGGATTACAGATCGAGTCTCACGCACTCAATGCTCAGTGTTGCCCAGGCTGGAGTGCTGTGGCGTGATCTCGGCTCGCTACAACCTCCACCTCCCAGCCGCCTGCCTTGACCTCCCAAAGTGCTAAGATTACAGCCTCTGCCCGGCCGCCACCCCATCTAGGAAGTGAGGAGTGTCTCTGCCCAGCCGCCCATCGTCTGGGATGTGAGGAGCGCCTCTGCTATTGGCCCTGGCAAACCAAGGTTATTCTGGATGGAAATAGCCTTGAAATGGTGACACGTATATGAACGTATCTGATTTTTTTTCCCCGTATAATTCTTACTTTGTGCATTTGATATTCAGTTGTGTTTGTAATCACGGAAAAATAAAAGCATATATTTTCTTTAAAAAAATAAAATAAAATAAAATAAAATAAAGAACAGGATAACAGCAAGTTTCAGGGAACAAGAGAGATAAACTTAAACTCTGACTGCCGGTGAGCCAGGAGGAACAGAGCCATATTTCTCTTCTTTCAAAAGCAAATGGGAGAAATATCGCTGCATTCTTTTTCTCAGCAAGGAATGTCCCTGAGAAAGAGAATGCACCCCTGAGGGTGGGCATCTAAAATGGCCCCTTGGGTGTAGCCATCTTCTATGCTAGAGACTGTAGGGATGAAATAAGCCCCAGTCTCCCATAGCACTCCCAGGCTTACTAGGATGAGGAAATTCCTGCCTAATAAATTTTGGTCAGACCGGTTGCTCTCAAACCCTGTCTCCTGATAAGATGTTATCAATGACAATGGTGCCCGAAACTTCATTAGCAATTTTAATTTCACCCCGGTCCTGTGGTCCTGTGATCTTGCCCTGCCTCCATTTGCCTTGTGATATTCTATAACCTTGTGAAGCACTTGATCTCTGTGACCCACACCCTATTCATACACTCCCTCCCCTTTTGAAAATCACTAATAAAAACTTGCTGGTTTCACTGCTCGGGGGGGCATCACGGAACCTACCGACATGTGATGTCTCCCCCGGATGCCCAGCTTTAAAATTTCTCTCTTTTATACTCTGTCCCTTTATTTCTCAAACTGGCCAGTGCTTAGGAAAATAGAAAAGAAAGCACGTGAAATATCGGGGGTGAATTCTCCCCGATATCTGGCTGAATTTCCCCCGATAATTAGAGACAAAGGATGTTTCATAAAATTGTAAATATATTAGGAAATACCAATTATAAATATATATGCACTGAACAACAGAACCCCTAAATACATAAAGCAAAAACTCATGAAATTGAAAGGAGAAATAGATAATTCGACAGTAATACTCAGAGATTTCAATAGCTCACTCAGTAAATGCAGAAAAAACACCTGACAAAATCCTGTGCAAATTCATGATTTAAAAAAAGTTATGGGGGACAACTGGATATCCATATGCAAAACATAAACTTAAACTCTTACCTCATACCATACACAGAAATTAACTTCAAATAGATCACATTCAAAAAGTTAAACAAGGCTGAGCATGGTGACTCACAACTGTAATCCCAGCACTTTGGGAGGCTGAGGCAGGTGGATCAACTGAGGTCAGGAGTTCGAGACCAGCCTGACCAACATGGTGAAACCTCATGCCTACTAAAAACACAAAATTAGTTGGGCATGGTGGCACATATCCGTAATCCCAGCTACTTGGGAGCCTGAGACAGGAGAATCACTTGAACCTGGGAGGTGGAGGTTGCAGTGAGCCAGAAATCCCACTCCTACATATATACCCAAAAGAACTGAAAACATGGCCACATAAAAACTTGTACATAAAACATCACATGGTAAATAGTTGGGGAGAAGCTGGGATGAGAATTTGTCTTAAAAATGAAATAAAGGAGGATAGGAGGTACTGGGGTAATGAATGTTATGTTTCTTGACCTCTTTATGGGCTGTAGTTTGTGAAAATTCATTGAGCTGTACTTTTGTGATATATGCACTTTTGTGTATGTATTTCATATCACAATAAAAAGTTTCTTAAATGACATGGGCCTAGCAAGGGCCATGAATGAGCCAATTAACGAGTTACAGAAGCTGAGAAGCTCAGCTGTGCAGCTGCTCTTGGGTCTCTGTGAGATTTTCTGCCTTCCTTATTGCCACCATTTTACAGTAATAACCATTTCTAGAGCTAGCCTGAGCAAGTTTCTGTTTCTTACTATAAAAGAGCCTCATTAGTACATCCACAAATACAGCTACTGAAATGAATGAAATCCACAAATACACCTCCAGAAGGGCAGGGGATTTTGTACATTGCTAAATCCCCAGTGTCTAGAACAATATCTGTCACATAGTAGGTTCTTAATTTACATTTCTTGAATGAGTAAACGAATGAGCAGAGGAATAGCTGTAGAGGAAGGAAGGTGTAGAGCAAGAGACTTGCAAACACAGACATTTTTCAATGCAGCCTGACCAGAGTCAGGGGTGGGGGTCAGAGGATGAATACTGCCTCCTGGGAATGTCAGGAAAATGTCACAGAGGAGGAGACCTGAGAGCTGGGTCTTGAAGGATGAGTAGGAGTTTGCCAGGGAAAGAATACAGGAGAGTAGGATAGACAGAAATAGACACAGATAAAATCACACTGTTCTGAAAGAGGCTGGCATTCTTGGGGACCCTAAGAAGGCTCATGTGGCAGAAGGGCAAGGTCACAGTTGAGGATAAGTGAGAGATAAGGCTGGAGAGAGAAGCTGGAGATAGATGGAGAGGGTCACCTATTCCCAGCCAAGACATTGCAACTGACTCCCGTAGAAATCACAGCCAGGAGAGAATTTTCAGCAGGGGTCAAATTGGCATTTTTAGGAAGCTCACTTTGGCTGAGGCAAGGAGAGTTCCTCCTCTGAGTTCATGGGCCATCTCCTCTGTTGGTATCTACACGTCCTCTCCTCTATGTCTCTCTCTTTCTCCACATTCTCTTCTCTCTCTCCCTCCCCCTGCCCCATGTTTTCATATCTAGATATCTCTTTTCTGCCTGTGGATTTCTTTCCATTTTTCTCTCAAGACATCACTCCTTGAAAATGTCCCTCAACCCCTTCCAGCTTACTTGTGCCCAAACAGCTTCGATTCCATCTTCAGGACTCATTCATCTCCACCAGGCTGGAGTCCTTCATAAAGAAGTAACACAAGATTTCATCTTGAACAACAAGCTCTTCCGGGCTTCACCAGTTACAGATGAGAAGCCTGGAGGAAGGGAAGTGTCTGAGCCACCCTCTACTTGGCCCAGAAAGAGTGAGCCACCACCCTCCAAGACCTGCATGGATCCAATGAAGCAGAAACAGCATGCTCTCCTCTCAGGCATCCTGATGCCACTCACAACGTGAAAGGGGCCAATGGCTCAGAAGCCACTGCCCTTCCGGTCTCCTCCAGCAAATCCTAATGCCCAGTTCTCATGCCAATGACCTTCAGCTCTGAAATGCTTCCTGGCATCTACCCATCCTCCCAGGGGCTGGACAACCAGGTCAGGGAGAAAACAGCCCCTCTACCATGCTGAGACAGGGACCCCGCTCCAGGACAATTCTCTTCCCTGAGACAAGAGGGTCAAACAGCGCTCCTAGACATGACCTCAGAGATGTGCAGCCAGGGCCCTGGCCCAATTTATCACCACGGGGCTACAATTAGGTTTGTTAACATACAGTCGAGTGTAGTCTTGTTGACTAGGAACTTAATCACATTACTATTGAGTTCCTGTACGCATTGCTCGGGGTGACTGTTTTACTTGCAGAGTTATAGCCAAGCCCAACGGGAAGAAATTAGCTTTGGACACAAGTTTGGAGGGGGGATCTTTTTCCTCCTGAGTTTGTCTCTCTCTCTCTCCCCCCTTCCATGTGAAAATATTTAGCAAACAGTGACAATGATGAAAAACAGTAGGAAACAAAATGTTCTACATTAGTATAAAACATGAAAAATGCAGAAGGACCCTTAGCGGTACAACATGTGTTATGCTGGCTGGCAGTCCATTAGCTCTGATAGACATTTCACTTACCTAAGTCAAATATAACAGTCGAGTATTCATTAATATAAGAAGGGGCTGTGGAATCAGAGCTACCATCTGGCTGGGCCGACAGAATAATCTACAACTCATGATTAGGTCTAAGGAGTGGGGTTTCACTTTAATCTTTCTCATTGCTCGAAATTTCCATCTGCGCAGTTCGGCACATCATTTTTCTTCAAGACAAATGTGCTGTTTTTCATGTTCCAAAATTAGATCAGAAGAAAACGATTAATCATGTCACGGCCTGGGAAAGGAAACAAAGCTCCGATACTCTCCTGCTCTCGCTCCCAGCTCCCGCCCCTCCCTGGCCCTGGACGGTTGCAAGTTTCGCTTTTCCCCCCCTCAACCTCTGGGTCTGCAGCACAACTTTGGGAGAGGCCGCTGCCCGCCGGGAGGAGGAGGGCGGGACTGCAGGGAGAGGCGTGGGGGCGCCCTGGGGCCCACGACGGGGCGCGCCCCTGCCTCCTCCCGCCACCTCTCCCTGGGGTCGCCCAGGCGGGCCCGCCCCGCGCCGTGCCGCCTGCCCCCCGAGTCGGAGTCGCGGGCCCGGCGTGACAGGAAGGGCCCGGAGCCCGCCTCCCGCGCGTCCCCTCCCGGTCGCCGCGGCCCTGTCTGTCAGGCAGCTCGCAAGTCATAACAAATCCCTGGCGCGGGCTGAAGCTGAGCATTTGCCGGAGCGTCATGGGGATGATGAATGACCCGTAGGCCTTTGAAGTGCTCTGCCAGTTCAGCTGGGTCCGCGGTGCTGACAGAGAAATATACACAACAGCGTAACCAATAATGAGAACATTAAACATTCCTGCGCCGTGACAGGCTGACAGAAAAACCCGGGCCCGCATCAATCATCGCGCAGATAGAACCCTGACAGGCGGCCCCTCGCTGACACCCCCTCCGCGCGCCCTCCCGGGCCTCCCCTTCTTCCTCTCCCGGGTCTCCCCTCTTTCTTTCTCTCCGGGCTCCCCGCCGCCCCTCCTCTCCTTCCCCACCCCTCCTCTCTCTTCCTTCCCCGCTCGCTCGGCTCAGTGTCCTCCCCCTCCGCCCTGTCCCCTGCCCCTGCGCGACTGCCTTCAGGGCCTCTCAGAGGTCAAGTGAGGTCTGGGCCACGTCCGTTCTGTGAGGCTGCCCGTGCCTGAACAGTGAAGAGATGCCACCCCAGAGTGAGAAGACTGCAGTCTTTGAAATTCAGCGTTAATAATTTGTGACTTTTCACCTATGCAAAAAAATAATAATAATACAATCACTTATATGAAACCTCATGTGGAACAAGAATCGAAGGTCGAACGCCAGTCCCTCAGGGAAAGGGAGCTCCAGGGGAACCCTGTCCGCCCTCTTCTTTGGGCGAGGGTCTTTCGGAGTGTCTTCCTGTGTGACTTTGGCAAGGGATCCTTTTCTTTGTGCCAGCCCCAGCCTCGGCCCCTTTCGTTTCAGCTAGATTTATCTGACTGAGATCTGATGTCTGGTCTGTCTGAAAGGGAAAAAACAGAGGAGAAACACAAAGATCTCTTCCTTTTCCTCCACCAGGAAATGAGATCTGCTCAGATAAGGCATGTGGGACGGACTCTCACCCCCTTCCCAAAGGAGATGCTGGTAACCTCTTAGCTCCTCCCCGGAGCCTCCAAATCCTCTCTGGACTTGGTTTCGGGTGCGTTTTTAGGATTGAGCCTCTACTGAGTCCTTGTGATGGTGAGGCATTCCCCTAGTCCTGTCACATACAGACCACCCCTGCCAGGCCCACTGCCCACTGTCCCCGAGGGCTCAGGGAAGAGCCCTGGGCTGGCAGTAAAAGCCAGGGTTCTAGTCCCAGCCATGAGAATTTGGGCAAGTCCAGAACTTTCCTGGACCACAGCATGACAACGGAAGTCTCCACCTTAGGGTTCTTACAGATCTCTTTACATTCTCCAAATGCAAAGGGTTATTTTTCCCTCCTTTTATTCTTGGAGATTTTTTTTTTTCCATTCTTGGCTTTTGAGGAGAGAAGAAACTCCTTGACTTTCCAAAACATCATGAAAAACTCCCCGTAACCTACACACACACACATGCACACACACACACACACACACACACAGATGGTGAGTGGACAGGGGGGCACTCTGTGATAATCCAAGGACAGAGGGTGTTGTGGGAAGTTAGACAGAAGCCTCAGGAAGACCAGTGCTTATGCTCTGAGGAAAAGCTAATGGACAGGACACTTCAAACCATTTGCATATTTGTTCAGCAGGGCTAGCTCAGGTGTGAAGAAAAGAGCATCTGCTGAGGCAACGTCTCCTCCACATGGCACAGGGTCATGTCCCTTCCTTCCTGCCTACCTGGAAAGGCCAGCTGCACTCCCACTGGCTCCAGGTAACTTGTTCCACCTGTCCTGGCCCACAATGACCTTGCCCTCCTCTGATGTCCTATGACCCCTGGCCCAGATGAGCCTCTCACCTGCTCAGCTAGACTTGAAGCTACTTGAGGGCAGGATGGTGCCATGCTTTGCTGTTCTCTGGGTCACCTGGGACCAGCAAGATATCTTGTTCTGAAATGCCTGCCCCACACACAGCCCCCTTCTCCAACGAACTGCCCCTACAGGCCAGCTGAAGGGGAAGAAGACCTCGGAAGCCGTGTATATAATACAAATCCCTAACCCTTGCCACAACTGATGGGTCCAGTATTTAACACCTATCCCTGCAACCCATCGGATTCTCTCTTCCTTGAACATCTGAACTCAGCCACAGGTGGTGTGGAGCTCTTGAAAGTCACATAAGGGCTCGGGGCTGGGGCAGCCATTTTGAGCCATGTACATACATGCTGAGGAAGAAAAAAATACCAAAGCCAATGTTCACAGGGAAACAGAAGAACGAGGAGGCAGGCAAAAAGAAGCAGACACGAGATCCCAGGGAGACCACAAGAAGACAGCTTAGCTTCTGTTTCTCCTCCCAAACTGCTGGACTTGCCTGTCCCCTGAGGTCCGGGTATCCTGTTTCTTGCTCTTAGGTGCCCGCGGAATCACTGGCCACTGGGAAAAACGTATGACCCAGGCCTGGCCAATCATTCTATCCCATCTTCCTGCTAATAATGATTGGCCCAGGAATAGGCATGTGAACCATGTCGGACCAATCAGGGTCCTTCTCTGGGATTTTTGTATATTGATTCCAAAAGAGATATGCTCTTCAATCCTTTTAGATTGAGTATAGTAAGGCTAAGACCCCAGAGCTTCTAGCAGCATGGCTGCTGCTATCTGGAAGAAGCCAATGTATCGCAGCAGCAAATGACGACAAATCCCAATGCCTTTTTCCAGTCCATAGATCTAGTCAAACCTGAAGCCCACTCCATGCTCGGCCTTCCCAACAAGTGAGTCAATGCATTCTCTTTCTTGCTTACTCTAAGTTTAGTTTGTTTTCTGTCTCTTGCAGTGAAAGAGAGCCCTCAGACTTGTGTTCAGGGAACACGTCAATTTAGGAGGATTCACCTAAAATAAACACATGATTCTACCCTCTTTTTATGTATATGTACATGAATAAGAACCCACTGAGGCAGAGAACAAGGAAGGCTGTGATGGCCTTTTCTGATCCTCTCCTCCCCCATGGTCCCCTCTGTGACCTCACCCCTCATGCCAGGGAGTCAGTCTGAATAGTCTGCATGGATCTAGCTATTTCCAGGCCAGGGCCAAACCACTTGAGCTTCTGAGTCTGTCAGTAATGGTACTTCCCTGTCCGTGTGGTTTGTGCCTATCCCCAAGCAAGACAGGAACAGGTACTGGGTACTGCAAGTGTCTGTTGATCCTCACAGCCTCTGAATGAAGCTGTTTGTCTTGCCCCCACTGCCATCAAGCAGAAAGCCAGAGCTGCAGCTGACTCCTCCCTCTACCTTGGACATGACAACAGGTCCCAATCTTCAGACACATTTTAATCTCAGAAGTTCTCCGGGCCAAAACTTGACCTCTGGATGTTCATCCTTATCCTACTCCTGGTATGATGACAAGATTCCTGGATCAATGGGAGAGACCAGGGCAGCAGCAGTTACAGTGAAAAATGATCGGAGGGTTTCAGCTGACTACAAGTTTAAGATGAGCTAGCCTTGTGTGATAAGGTTTTTTGGGGATTTTTTTGAGACAGGGTCTCACTTTGTTGCCCAGGCTGGAATGTGGTGGTGCAGTCACAGCTCACTGCAGCCTCGAACCCCTGGGCTCAAGCAATCTTCCCCCTCAGTCTCCCAAGTAGCTGGGACTACAGGCATAAATCACCATGCCTGGCTAATTTTTCTATTTTTAGTAGAGATGGGGTTTCACCATGTTGGCCAGGCTGGTCTCGAACTCCTGGCCTCAAGAGATGCTCCTGCCTCAGCCTCCCAAACTGCTGGAATTACAGGCTTGAGCCACTACACCCAGCCATGATGTGGCTTCTTTAAAAAATAAAATTAAAAAGATGAGCTAGGTTAGACTAGAGCATCATGTCCAAATGATGTTTTAGGAATTCTGAGAAACTGTAACACAGGCAAAGGTGATGAGCAGTCAGGAAATTCAGTCTTTGAGGAAAAGAAGAAAGACTTCAGGATGGCAAAGTGACATCTCCATCAACACTGAGAGGCCTGACACATGCTTGTTCTCCACAAAATGGCTGTGAAACCCCCAGGCACAGGCTGGCACATGGTTAGCACTAAAGGGCGGACGTTTCCTTCTAGCTTATCTGGTCCTGATTCATCAGAGGCAAAATCAGAGACAATGAAAGGGGCTTATAGGGAAGCAGTTTTTATCACAATCTAAGAACTTTTTGACAATCTCAACCATGCAACAATTGAAATGATCCCTTTGTAAGGTAATGCTCTCCCCATCACTACAGATATTCAAGCAGAGGCTGGATGATTAGCTCCCAGAAATGCTATAGAAGGAATCTCTAAACTGAATAGATGTTGGGCTTTCAGGGCTCTTTTTCAGTTCAATGACTTTGGCAGCCTCAGTTTCTCACTCTGTGAAGTGCATTTGAGACAACCCCTCTCATCTTCCTAAGTTTATGGATGTGGTAGATGGATTTTCCAAAGATGTAGTTGGTTGTGTTTTCAAAAATGGCTGCAGCAGTATCTCCCATTCCACGTGCTCTTCTTACAACATAAACTTGCCTCTCTCCATGAAAAGAAGGAGGCTAATTCCCATCCTGTTCCATCTGAGCCTACTTGAGACTGCTTCCACCAATAAAATGTGGCAGAAGTGACACTAAATGATTTCCAAGATCATAGAGAGGCCATGCAGCTTCTGGTAGCTCTCCAGCAATGCTGGGTCCTAGAATCCAGCTGCCATGGTGTGAGGAAGCCCAACTAGCTTGTACAGAGAGTTCACACAGAGAGGCCAACAGAGGTATCTGACCCACACCCAGCCAAGGTCCCAGCTGAGAGCCAACATCATTCACCAAAAGAGAAAGAAGACTTATTCATAACAGCATTATTCTTGATAGCTAAAATATGGAAGTAACCAACTTGTCCATCGATAGATGAATGGATAAACAAAATGGGATATATGCACACAATGGCATATTATTCAGCCTTTGAAAGGAAGGGAATTCTGCAATGTGATATATCACTAGTGAGCCTTGAGAATACTATGCTAAATGAAATAAGCCAGTCACAAAACCACAAATTCTGCATGGTTCCATTTCCAGGTGGTACCTAAAGTAGTCAAATTCATAGAGACAAAAAGTAGAATGGTGGTTGTCAGGGGCAGAGGAAAGAGAGAATGGGGAATTATTGTTTAGTGGGTACAGAGTTTCTGTTTTACAAAGTGAAGCGGTCTCAAGATGGATGGTGTGATGGCTGCACAGCACTATGAATGTGTTTAATAACACTGAACTGTACATTTAAAAATGGTCACAGGCCGGGTGTGGTGGCTCACGCCTGTATTCCCAGCACTTTGGGAGGTCAAGGCAGGCGGATCACCTGAGGTTGGGAGTTCGAGCATAGCCCAGCCAACATGGCGAAACCCCATCTCTACTAAAAATCCAAAAGTTAGCTGCAGTGCCAGCTACTTGGGAGGCTGAGGCAGGAGAATTACTTGAACTCGGGAGGCGGAAGTTGCCGTGAGCTGAGATCACACCACTGCACTCCAGCCTGGGTGACAGAGCAAGACTCCATCTAAAAAAAATAATAATAATAATTGTTAACCATGGTAAATGTTATGTGTACTTTACCACAATAAAAACAATTGAAAACGTGAATGAAGATGTTTCCAAAAGATTCCAGCCCCCGGTCTTTGAGTTGGCCCTGATGAAGTCTCAGAGACAAACCATTCTCAGTGTGCCCTATCCAAATTCCTGAACACAGAAACTGACATAATAAAATGATTTTGAGTGGTTTACTATGCAGCAGTAGTAACCGAACAATAGGGGCAAGATGGTCAGGACATGCTCAGAGGCCTGTGGGCAGGAGGCAAGTCTAGGGCTGGGACTGGTCCATGACTCAGTTATCACCCTCTATTGTGCCCTGGCCCTTCCTCTCCCCCAGCGTGGCCCTCTGTCCCACCAGATTTTATTACGATTTAAAACCAAGCCTTGCCCCTAATATAAACAGTCTTTGCTCCCACTCCTTCTCACCTCGGAAATCTTCTCTGGCCCCCCAGGTAGCAAGAAGTATTACAAGTGCAGGAGTTGTACTCATGGGAAGATTTACCCTCCAGGGCCACCCTCTTTCCATAGCTCTGGGGCAGTCTGTCTACGCCTCCAGCCTTCCCCATGGTAACTCACAAGAGAGCTGGGCCAGTTCAGAGAGGTCCAGGGAAGTGGACCACTGCTGACAAAGCCAGATCAGCCCCCCTCAACCAAGCGCCTGGTCCCTACTGTACCTGGTGCAGGCAGGTCACAGGAAAAAACATGGATGCCTGGATGGAGGGGAAATTACACATGCAGCAAAGTTTAGGGAAAAATACTTTTTGTTCTATGACTCCCATTGAGACCCCCACCCATGAATTCAAAGTGTCAGTGAATTTCCCTCTTTATCCTGAGCCCAGTTTCCCATGGGCAAGTGTCCTGCATCATCACAGGTTCTGAGTCGCCCCCTTACCCTGAGTTGTTCCACAGCCCACCTGCTGGGATTTGTGGAGCAAGCTGGGGCTCTGCAGGCCAAGTGGGTCCAGCTGGTGGCATATCTGAGTATCCACTGTATCTGTGACTGGTGAGTGGCAGGGAGCCCCAACACAAAAGGCAAGGTTCAGCTCCCAGCTGACCCCACTGGAGCCTTTGGGAAGCAGTCTGATTTGTTACTAGATGACTTGTTGCTGCTACTGTTTAGGAATTGATGGCTCAAGAGTTCTCCATGGTGATGGAAGACAGCGTGGTAAAGGCCTTGAACATGTAGCCCAACTGCACAGACTTCACCTGCCGCCCACGTCCCAACATCATCTCACAGCTCTGAGGCCCTAGCCCAGGCACACTTCCTCTACTCTTGTCTCATCTGCCTAGACCTAGGCAGTGCACCTCGGTCAAACCTCGGCTGGGGCCACCCCATCAGAACTTTGCCCAAATTTCTGCAATTAACACTTCTGGTTCATTAAATAAATAAAAAGATTATGATCTTGCTGCCAATGTAACTGTGGCTCTCGAGACAAATCCCGACAGGGCAGGATCATCTGTGTTTGAACTCAGTGCCCCATGTGGCTTGGCTCACAGCTATGGCTAGTGCTGGAATGTCAGAGCCGTCCATCTCCACCTGCAGGGCAGTGATGTTTTCCTCGCTCAGCCTTGCATCTCCTTTCCTCTGGACGACACCGTATCTAACCATGCACAAGAGTGGGCAGGGGGCCCCAGCAGACTGACCCCGGTACCCTATCCTGGACAGTGAATGGTCCAGGGTTAAGCACGTGTCCCCAACTTGGACAATTGGAGTCCTTCCTCAGGAATTTGCAACTAGACTCAGGGATAGATATCCTTCATCCTCCAGGGGCATGGATATGAGGTCATAGCTTTGGCAGCCATGACCTGATATGAGGAAAAGCTGGGCGGAGGGAATGAAATCAACACGGAGCAGCAGAATGAGGAGGGAGACCTGGACCTTGATCTTGTCGGAGGCCCTGGTCCACTCACTCCTGCCCTGCTCAAGGTTCACTCTGTTCAACCTACTCTCAGGAAGCCTTAAGTCACAGGTCCAGAAAGTATCACAAAGGGCAGACCCTGGGAAGTAGGTATGGGAGGGTAGGTAACAGGAATGGGAGACTGAGGAATGAAATGGAAAGAAATCCCAGAAGGAGAGAGTAGAGGGTGGCCTCAGGGCAGGCTGGAGAGAAAGCCAGAAGGAGGGTCAGGAAAGGATCGGGAGCAGGCATGCGTCCAGGCTGGTAGACGGATATGTCACCTAGGACCAGGGGACAGCAGCAACTGGAAGATGGGAGAGAAGAACATAGTGTGCTTGTGTTCAGATATTGTAGGGAAGAAGCCTGTAGTGGGGAGAGACATGATAGAAGAGCATTACGGTCTCCCTGAGCTGGGGCGAGGGAGCTGCAGCATGGGAGGTGGCAGACTGGTGGCAGCCGCCCAACAGATGGTCACCACCATAAGCACAAGGAGAGGACCAGGACCCCCTCCTGCTAGGATCAGAAGCTGACCATGCAGAGGGCACTTCTGACCCCACGGGGGCAGAGACAGACTGGCTCAAAGCAAGTAGAGGCTGCAGAGTCCCGCATACTTGTCTGGCATTCTTCCCAGCTGACCCACCTGCAGATTCCAGGGTCATGCCCCTTCAGCTGGAACCTCCACATCAGGGTACATGAGGCACCAG